>NC_064824.1:41922728-42225758 GCF_024166365.1 Elephas maximus indicus
AGTATAAAGATTTTCAAATATACGAGGGCACAGAAAATTCACCTCCATGCATTTGCTTCATGCAAGAAATATTTGAAGATATGATACAGCAAAATGAGGAAATAAACTCCAAAACAGGGAGAGATGTAGGTAGTTTAGAAAACATTGACTACAGTTCTAAAGATCTGTGAAGGGAAATACCAGGGTGAAAACTCTGCAGCAGTTAGATTACTGTTCCAGAATGGAGAAGAAAAACAGCCTTCAGGGTAAAGTTTGCTAAAGAATAGGGGTTTAGAAGAAAGAGAAATTCTGAATGAAGGTTGGACAAAATTTTCAGGATCTGATTAAGTCAAATGGCAGATTAAAAAACAAATAGAAATGCCTCGAAAAACAAATATACAAGGAAACTAAGAAAGTCATGGTCTAAATATAAAGCAAATTAATTAAATTGGAAGAGTTAGGTAGAATGCATTTTAATCTTGATTCTTGGTTCATTTTTATTCAAATGGTTCATACAAAGAAGGAAAATAAATTATTGTAGTACAGTACTTGGTCCATTGTTGAGCAATATTTTTTGTTGCTGTTATTAGGTGCCTTTGGGTTGATTCTGACTCATAGAGACTCTATGTACACCAGAACAAAACACTGCCTGCTCCTGTGCCATTCTCACAATCATGGCTATGTTACAGCCCATTGTTGCAGCCACTGTGTCAATTCATCTTGATGACAGTCTTCCTTTTTTTCACTGACCATCTACTTTACCAAGCATGATGTCCTTCTTCAAGGACTGGTCCTCCTGATAACATGTTCAAAGTATGTGAGATGAAGTCTTGCCATCCTTGTTTCTAAGGAGCATCCTGACTGTACTTCCAAGACAGATTTATTTTTTGGAAGTCCACATTATATTCAATACTCTTTGTCAACACCATAATGTAAAGGCATCAATTCTTCTTTGGTCTTCTTTATTCATTGTCCAAATTTTGCAGGCATATGAGGCAATTGAAAATACTATGGCTTGGGTCAGGAGCACCTTGGTCCTCAAAGTGACATCTTTGCTTTTCAATACTTTAGCAGCGTTATTTACCCAAAGCAGTACGTTGTTTGATATTCTGACTGCTGGTTCCACAGATGCTAATTGTGGATCCAAGCTAAATGAAATCCTTGACAACTTCAATATTTTCTCCATTTATCGTGACATTGCTTATTGGTCCAGTTGTGAGGATTTTTGTTTTCTTTATGTTGAGGTGTAATTCATACTGAAGGCTTTAGTCTTCGATTTTCATGAGTAAGTGCTTCAAGTCCTCTTCCCTTTTAGCAAACAAAGTAGTGCCCTCTGCATTTTGCAGGTTGTTAATTTCTTCAACCCTAATGTTGCATTCTTCTTCATATAGTCCAGCTTCTCAGGTTATTTGCTCAGCATACAAATTGTACAAATATAGTGAAAGGATGCAAGCCTGATGTACCCTTTTTCTGATTTTAAACCATGTAGTATCCCCATGCTCTGTTCAAACAATTGCCTCTTGGTCTATGTACAGGTTCCACATGAGTATAATTAAGTGTTCTGGAATTCCCATTCTTCACAATGTTATCCATAATTTGTTACAATCCATACGGTTGAATCTCTTTGCATAGTCAATGAAACACAGGTAAACATGTTTCTGGTATTCTCTGCTTTCAGCCAAGATCCATCTGACATTAGCAATTATATTCTTCCTTCCATGTCCTCTTCTGAATCTGGCTCGAATTTCTAGAAGTGTCCAGTCAACATACATTTACAACTTCATATTATTGTAAGACCATCCCTTGGTGGCACAGTTAAGCGATTGACTACTAATTAAGGATTGGTGGTTCAAATTCACTCAGATCTCCTTCCAAAAAATCAGCCATTGAAAAACCTATGGAGCCCAGTTCTACTGACACATGAGTTCTGAAATCGTTACGAGTCAATCGACTCAGTGGCAACTGGCTCTTGAAAAATGTGGAGTTAGGAGATACAGTTGAAAGAGGAACAAAAATATAGGTTTAAATATACCATTTAAAATTAAATACAAACCAGTGGAAAAACTAAAGATTATAAAATAACAAACACTTGAAAGGAGAGGAGGGTCTCTATATAGGATAAATACTCTTATTTTATATCAAGGAGTCTGTAAATACTGCCTGGAATAGAGAAATAAATATATTATCAACAAATTATGAGAAAAACTTCCAGAAGAATTGAAATTATAACTATCATATTATGCTCAGTGAATGGAGCCGGATATAAAAGGTTAAATATTATGATTCCTTTTATGTGAAATGTCCAGAATAGTCAAATCCATAGAGACAAAAAAACAAACAAAAAACAGATTGGCAATTTCCAGGGCCTGCAGAAAGGGGAAATGGGCAGCAATTGCTTACTGAATGTAAGGTTTCCTTTTGGGGCAATGAAAATATTTTGGAATAGATAGAGGTGATGGTTGCACAACATTGTGAATGTGTTAAATGCTACTGAATTGTTCATTTTAAAATGGTTAATTTTATGTTATGTGACTTTCATCTCAGTTAAAAATATATACATATTAAAATACAAGATGTGTAGTACTAGGGTAGTAAGGAAAGAAGAAGGAAAGAAGACAGAGGCCTTGATTTTCACCATAAACATATTTTTACTATGGGATGTGTAACCTTATGCACATATTATTTTGAGAAACGTTGATTTTTTTTTTTTTAATAACACCAGTTTACCCCAGATCAGGGGGACAAAAGTTCTGTCTCTATAGGGAATAGAGGAAATGGAACAGTAAAATGTTGCCCAGTTTATTAGATTGTAAACGGACGCAAACATGCTTGCAACATAATCTTTTTTACTTTCAGATGATATAAATGGATTTCAGTCATTTGTTTCAATTATATGCTTATGAAATTAAATGAATGCATATATATTTCAGATAAGTATGATAAACAATAAGAAATCTATAAAGTGAGCATCAAATATACTTCTTTAATTCACCATAATCCTACTGTAATCTGCACTCAAAGCTTTGTGTGTTAATTATGAAGGGATATGAATCTCTACATTTCCTTTATCCTTGCCTTTTAGTAGTGACTTGGTAATATCTGCTAATGGGCTTTGTTGTCTGATGAAATGAATTACTGCGTTCTCTGCACAGGACTTTGCTAAATCATCTAAGATATTTGAGAAATTAACCTCCATTTAAACATTAGAATTGGGAACAAGACCATGAAAAGATTACCTCTGATGGAAAAGAAAAATCAATGTTTTGTAGTTTTTCAAGAAGACAAAGACAGGCCTCAGTTTTCTATTCATTATTTCATATTTGTTTAAAGCAAAAATAAAGCAATTTCATAACAAAAAGAAAAAGAATTGCCCCTGCCCCTCATTCTTTGAATACAATAATTTCCTTTAAAAATAGAATTTGCTGGCTCACAAGCTGGCAGCCAAGATTCTTTGCACTCCTTCTCTGGTGTTAGGGGGGAGGAGCCAAATGATGGCTTAGTCAGACACACCATATTGTCCTCCTACAGCAAAGACCCCAAAAAACAAGTGAAACAGATGCAAATAACAATCCTGGAAACCTGAACAACAGAAAAGAAGGATAAAGAATCTATTTGAGCACCAACTGGAAGGAAAAATTGAACAAAAGCAGCAAAAGAGGAGTAATATGGAATGGAGGGGCTCTGCTGGCCCTCCCAGCTCAACCTGGCCATCTTAACCCTGTTGTTATTAAATTTTTATTTTTTAAAGAAATTTTTGATGCTCTGTGTTTTCATTAATTATGGTTTGCTGATTCAAAGACCAATTCGGAATTTTCGATATGAGTTATGGATTTTGTGATATATGATCTGGTAATACAAGCCACCAATAAGGCTACTGGCACTCTGGTGCCACTGATCTGTGGTATGACAATATACTGTTAAGAACTAAATAGTTCATTGCTAGCACCTTTCCCTTAGGTTACATGGGAAACCTCTGGTTTCCCCTATGTGACACAGAAAAAGCAGAACGAATCCATCAGGTACCCCTAACTATCACACAGGAAAGCTATAAGTGTGCTTGCAAGCCTTATCTCACAGAAATAAAGGAAAAAAAGAGGCAAAAGTTTACATAACTAACACACCCAGGAAGCATCACTTAATATAATGCTCAACTTACACAACATTGAGGTCAACTTAAGTCTGTTGAACTTCAAACATTTCGAAAGGGACCCACCTTGATGCTAAATGCATTAGAACCAGAACACATAATACCTATGAGGTCCAGAAGCATAAAAAGTGGCTAGTATACAATTACATCAATAGTAATGAAAGAATTAAGACAAAGCCAGTTGTACTCTGGTTGAGGAGTACCCTGGGATCCAGAGCCAGATATACTCACACGTGGTGGTCCCTGACCTCTGGAGTGAGTGGAATGCACAAGGAGGTGGATCTGCAGAGTATCAGCAGAAAGTCTTCCACCTGGGCTGATCCCGGGCAGCCCCCCTCCTTTCACTAGGTCAGGGGCAGGTCCCAAATGCTGGTTGCAGCAGACCAGAAATGCCCTGGCACCCATGTTTGCCAGACAGAGGGGTACACTCCCCCTCCCTCACCCTTTTGAAGGGAATTGGCAGATGGTATCACACCCTGGCTGCCCCACCTGACCACAGACCATATCATGAGCCTATCCCCTCCTACCCACCCAGTCCCATTCACCACCCCCTGCTGCCCACCCAACAAGTGATGTTAGGTATACTCACACATGTGCACCCATCCACTACCTACATCTCCCCCCAGGTCTGGAGAGAGGTGGTGACCACACATGCATGTACATATCCACCTGCCTACCCTGCCCCACCTATCATGGTGAGAGGTGGCAGCAGCATGACTACTCACGAAACACCCTAACATTCTCTGCTCCTTCTCCCCACCCAGCAAGAGGTGGCGGTGATGTGACTGTTCATGCAAACACCTATTACTCCCGCCACCTGGCAATGGGTGGCTATTGTTCGCATGTGCTCATCTGCCCCCCGTACCCCACCTGGCCTGATGAGAGGAAGCAGCAGTGCTGCAGGAAACTTGCTGGCCTGCCATTCACTACCCCCCTGGCATGAACCTGCCAGAGGCAGCTACTGTGCAACCATGCATGAAACCTCCTGCTACTCACTCCCTCCATCTGGTGGGAGATGGCCACTGCACCACCACTAGCCAGTCACATCCATCACATTTGTTGACACCCTTACCCAGAGAGCGCCACTTCCCACTCCTGTGCCACTGGACCAAAGACAGTGACAATACCTGCCCAAACCACCCTCACTGCCCCACAAGACCAGCGAACAGAGATCCACACTCACACACCCGCCCCCTGTCCCACCAAACTGGAGACAAATGCTGAGCACTCCAGTGTGGACAGACCCAGCAACCAGAGCAGCACGCCCATCCAACATGCCCAAATACATCAAAACAAAACAAAAAAAAAAAAATCAGGATGCAGCAAACAAATGTACAGCTAGTAAATTAACATATTAACACCTTAATGCCTTGGAGAAAACAAACAGTATCAAATCACCTAAAGAAGCAGAACGAGATGGCTTAAGCCAGTGACCAAAATAAAGAACAAGAAAACTTCTCTGAGGAAGAAATGGCAATGGAGCTTCCTGATAAGGAATTTAAAATACTTATATATAAGGTCCTCTAAGAGATCAAGAAAGAGATCAGGGAAAACGAAAAAAAAGAAAAGCACAGAAAAATGCTGGAAGAATTTAGGAAATCAATATGAGAACAAAACAACAAAATAGACAATTAGAAACCATACAAAAACAGCAAGTAGAAATCCAACAGAGATTAACAATATTTCAGAAATTGACAACTTAATGAAAGGGCATAGGAGAAGAATCGAGTCAATGGAAGACAGAATCAGTGAAATAGCAGATAAATTCCTTAACACTAATTTGTTTGAGGTACAATTAGAAAAAAGAAAGAAGAAAAATGAAGAAACCCTAAGAGTTTTGTGGGATACTATCAAGAGGAATAATTTACACTTAACCAAAATTCCAGAACAGGAGGAAACAATAAAAAGCACAGAAAGAATTTTTTAAGATTCGCTAGCAGAAAGCTTCACTAATATCTTGAAAGACAAGAAAATATCTATCCAAGAACACAACAAACCCCATACAGGACAGATCCCAAAAGAAATTCACCAAAATATATCATAATCGAACTTTCTAAAATCAAAGACAAAGAATCCTGAGAGCAGTTTGGGAAAAAAAAAAATGAAAAATCACCTACAAAGTGGAACCAATAAGACTAAACTCTGATTCTTGGCAGAAACCATGCTGGCAAGAAGGCACTGGGGTGACATATATAAAACCCTGAAAAAAAAAAAAGTCAACCAAGAATTGCATATCCAACAAAAATGTTTCTCAAATACAATGGCGAGATGAGGACATTTCCAGACAAACAGAAACTAAGTGAATTTTTAAAAACCAGAGCAACCTTACAAAGAATATTAAAGGAAGGCCTTTGGACAGAGAACCAAGAACAGAGACAACAACCTGAGATGAAGACACGTGACAGCATCAGCCAGATATCAACACAGATAAAGAGTTCTCAAAAATAAAATAAAACTACACTGAAAACAGGGAACTAGAGGTATCATTCTGTAAATGACAACAACTTCAAAACAAAAAGAGGATGTCAAGACAATATCAAGAAATTAAAAAAAATAATAAACTGCTTTAAACTTAGGAAGGTAATGGTAAATTTCAGGACAACCATGAAGAAAATTAACAAACCTATTCACCAAAATAAAAAAAAGAGAAAAGCACAGGAAATTATGCAGAAGAAAGAAACCATCAATACCACAAAAAAAGTATAGCAAACAGCAACTGTGAATTCATAACTATTGATAATCACACTGAATGTAAATAGCTTAAATGCACCAGTAAAGAGACATAGCATGGTATAATGGATTTAAAAAAAACATGATCCATCAGTAGACTGTCTACAAGAAACACACCTTAGACACAAAAAATCAAGATAATGGAAAAAAAAAATAAACAGTAACCAAAAAAGAGCAGGAGTGGCAATATTAACCTCAGAGGAAATAGACTTGAAGGCAAAATCCACGATAAACGACAAGTAAGGATGTTATATAATGATTAAACAGTTAATCTACCAAGAAGACATAACCATAATAAATATATACACATCCAGTGACAGAGCTCTAAAACACATAATACAAACTCTAACAGCATTGAAAAGAAAAGTAGCGCAACAAAAGTAATAGGAAACTTCAACAAACCACTTTCAATGAAGGGCAAAACAACTGTAAAGAAACTCAACAAAGGTACAGAAAGGACCTAACTACCACAATCAAGCGACTTAATCTCTTAGGCTTACACAGAACACCTTACTTCACAGCAGCAAAGTACACATTCTTTTCCAAAGCGCTGGATCATTCTCTAGAATAAACCACATCTTAGGCCACAAAATAAGTGTCAAAAAATACAAATACACTGAAATAATATGAACATATTCTCTGATTAAAATTCTATAAAATTAGAACTCCATATCAGGAAGAACAAGGAAAAAAATAAAATACATGGAAACTGAGTAACACCTTGCTTAGAAAACACTAGTTAATAGAAGAAATCAAAGATGAAATTAAAAAATTCCGGAATAAGATGACAGTGAAAATACAACATACCAAAACCTTAGGGACACAGCAAAAATGTTATTCAGAGGTCAATTTATAGCAATAAATGCACACATCAAAATCAATACTTTAACCCTACAACTTGAATAAACAGAAAAATGGTAGCAAAAGAAGCTCCCAGACACCAAAGGGAAGAAATAATAAAAATTAGGGTGAAAATAAATGAAACAGAAAACAAAACAAACAAAAAAGTTCAAAGCATCAACAAGATCCAAAGGTGGTTCTTTGAAAGTATAGATAAAATCAGCAAATCATTGATCAAATTGAAAAAATAAAAGACGGAGAAGATGCAAATAACCCAAATAAGAAATGAAATGGGTGACATTACAATAGAATCAACTGAAATAAAAAGGGTCATAACAGAATAGTATAAAAAACTCTACTCCAATAAAATACATTTGAAAAACTAGAGGAAATGGACAAATTTCTAGAAAAATACTAACTACCTAAACTAACACAAACTGAAGTAGAAAATCTGAACAGACCCATAGCAAAAGAAGAAATTGAAAAAGTCATAAAAAACTCCCAATTTAAAAAAAGGAAAAAAGAGTGTTGGTCCACACAGCTTCACTGGAGAATTATACCAAATATTCAGAAAAAAGCTGACACCAGTACAACTCAAACTATTCCAGAACTTAAACATAGAAAAATAAGAAATACTCCTGAATTCATTCTATGAATCCAGCATAACCCTGATACCAAAGCCAGACAAAGACACCACTAAAAAAGAAAACTACAGACTAATACCCCTCATGAACTTAGACACAAAAATTCTCAGTAAAATTCTAGCCAATAGGATTCAGTGACATATCAAAAAGTAATACACCATGACCAAGTGGTATTCATCCCAGCTATGCAAGGATGGCTCAACATTTGAAAATCAAAACCTAATCTACCCCATAAATAAAACAAAGGGAAAGAATCACATGAGTATCTCAACTGATGCAGAAAAGGCATTTGATAAAGTCTAGCACCAATTACTGATAAAAACTCTTACTAAAATAGGAATAGAGGAAAAATTCCTCAACATAATTCAGGGCGTAGATACAAAGCCAACAGCCAACATTATTCTCAAGAGAGAGAGGCTGAAAGCATTCCTCTTGAGAATGGGAACCAGATACCACCCTTATCCAATATTGTACTGGAAGTCCTAACTAGAGCAATAAGACAAGAAAGGGAAATAAAGGGCATCCAAATCATTAGAAAGAAGTAAAACTATCCCTATTGTAGACAATATAATCCTGTACACAGAAAATCCTAGAGATCCCACAAGAAAGCTACTGGAACTAATAGAAGGCTTCAGCAAAGTGGCAGGGTACAAGATTAACACACAAAAATTAAATTCCTCTACACTAAGAGAATTCTGAAAAGGAAATCAAGAAAACAATACCATTCACAATTGCCAAAAATAAATATATAAAATACTTAGGAATAATCTCACTAGGGATGTAAAAGACTTATACAAAGAAAACTACAAAACACTGCTGCAAGAAACCAAGAGATTCATAAACAGAAAAACATACTATCATCATGAATAGGAAGACGTAACCGTGTGAAAATATCAATACTACCCAAAGCAATCTATCGGTACAATGCAATACAGATCCAAATTTCAACAACATTCTTTAATGGTAAAAGCTAATCACCAACTTCATACAGAAAGGAAAGAATCCCTGGATAAGTAATGCATTATTGAAAAAGAAGAACAAAGTAGGAGGTCTCACACTTCCCAGTTTCAGAAACTACAGCTACGGTAGCCAAAACAGCCTGGCGCTGATACAATGACAGACACGTTGACAAATGCAACCAAATTGAGACCCCAGAAGTGAATTTGTCCACATATGGATACCTGATCTTCACCAAAAAGGTTGAAGTCTATTAAATGGGGAAGAGATAATCTCTTCAATAACAGGTGCTGGCAAAACTGGGTATCCATTTGGGAATAGGCATACATACAGATCTCTTCCAGTCAGTTGGCCAGGAAGCTGTCTTCCATATTTCTTGGCATAGACGAGTGAGCACCTCCAGCGCTGCATCTGTTTATTGAAACATCTCAATTGATACTCCATCAATTCCTGGAGCCTTGTTTTTTGCCGATACCTTCAGAGCAGCTTGGACTTCTTCCCTCAGTACCATCGATTCCTGATCATATGCCACCTCTTGAAATGGTTGAATATCGACTAATTCTTGTTGGTATAATGACTCTGTGTATTCCTTCCATCTTCTTTTGATGCTTCCTGCATCGTTTAATATTTTCCCCATGGAATCTTTCACTATTGCAACTTGAGGCTTGAATTTTTTCTTCAGTTCTTTCAGCTTGAGAAACGCCGAGCCTGTTTCTTCCCTTTTGGTTTTCCATCTCCAGCTCTTTGCACATGTCATTATAATACTTCACTTTGTCTTTTCGAGAGGCCCTTTAAAATCTTCTGTTCAGTTCTTTTACTTTATCAATTCTTCCTTTTGCTTTAGCTGCTTGATGCTCAAGAGCAAGTTTCAGCATCTTCTCTGACATCCGTCTTGGTCTTTTCTTTCTTTCTTGTCTTTTCAGTGACCTCTTGCTTTCTTCATGGATGATGCCGTTGCTGTCATTCCACAACTCCTCTGGTCTTTGGTCACAAGTGTTTGATGCATCAAATCTGTTCTTCAGATGGTCTCTAAATTCAGGTGGGATATACTCAAGGTCATATTTTGGCTCTTGTGGACTTGCTCTGATTTTCTTCAGTTTCAGCTTGAACTTGCATATGAGCAATTGATGGTCTGTTCCACAGTTGGCCCCTGGCCTTGTTCTCACTGATGATATTGAGCTTTTCCCCTGTCTCTTTCCACAGAGGTAGTCAATTTGATTTCTATGCGTTCCATCTGGTGAGGTCCATGTGTATAGAGCCGTTTCTGTTGGTGAAAGAAGATATTTGCAATGAAGAAGTCGTTGGTCTTGTGAAATTCTATCCTGCAATCTCCGGCATTGTTTCTATCACCAAGGCCACATTTTCCAACTACTGATCCTTCTTCTTTGTTTCCAAGTTTCACATTCCAATCACCAGTAATTATCGATGCATCTTGATTGCATGTTCGATCAATTTCAAACTGTAGCGTGGACTGTAGCAGCTGATAAAAATCTGTTTCTTCATCTTTGACCCTAGTGGTTGGTGCATAAATTTGAATAATAGTCGTATTAACTGGTCTTCCTTGTAGGCGTATGGATATTATCCTATCGCTGACAGCATTGTACTTCAGGACAGATCTGGAAACATTCTTTTTGACAATGAATGCAACACCATTCCTCTTCGAGTTGTCACTCCCAGCATAGTAGACTATATGATTGTCTGATTCAAAATGGCCAATATCAGTCCGTTTCAGCTCACTAATGCCTAGGATATCGATGTTTATGCATTCCATTTCGTTTTTGACAATTCCCAATTTTCCTAGATTCATACTTCATAGGTTCCAGGTTCTGATTATTAATGGATGTTTGCAGCTGTTTCTTCTCATTTTGAGTCGTGCCACGTCAGCAAATGAGGGTCCCGAAAACTTTACTCCATCCACGTCATTAAGGTCGACTCTACTTTGAGGAGGCAGCTCTTCCCCAGTCATCTTTTGAGTGCCTTCCAACCTGGCGGGCTCATCTTCCAGCACTATATCAGACAATGCTCTGCTGCTATTCATAAGGTTTTCACTGGCTAATGCTTTTCACAAGTAGACTGCTGGGTCCTTCTTCCTAGTCTTTCTTAGTCTGGAAGCTCAGCTGAAACCTGTCCTCCATGGGTGACCCTGCTGATTTCTGAATACCGGTGGCATAGCTTCCAGCATCACAGCAACACACAAGCCCCCAGAGTACGACAAACTGGCAGACACGACACAAGCTTCCTAGGCACAACCAAATACCTCACAGGACCGAGTTCCTGGGGCTCAGGACAAGGGAACATGGTCTGGGTGGATATCTAGGTCAATTTTTATAACACAGTTCATAAAGACAGTGTTCTATATCCTACTTAGGTGAGTATGAGTAGTGTCTGGGTTCTTAAAAGCTTTGTGAGTGGTCATCTAAGTTATAACTATTGGTCTCATCCCATCTGGAGCAAAGGGGGATGAAGGAAACTGAAGACACAAGGAAATAATTAGTCCAAAAGACTAATGGACCATATGAACCACAGCTTCCACTAGCCTGAGACTAGAAGAACTAGATGGTGCCCTTCTACCCCTTGACAGAGCAGGAGAGAAATACAGAATAAAATTCAAATTCACAAAAAAAGACCAGACTCACTGGTTTGACAGAGAGTATAGGAACCACTGAGAAGAGAGGCCCTAGACGCTCTTCTAACTCAGAACTGAAACTACTACTAAAGTTCACCTTTCAGCCAAATATTAGACAGGTCTATAAAACAAACAGTAACACCCATGAGGAGCGCTCTCCTTAGAACAATCAAGTATAGGAGACCAAATGGGCAACACCTGCCCAAAAGCAACTATGAGGTGGCAGGACGGGGCAGGAAAACCAGACCAGTGGAAATGGGGAAACCAGGGTGGAAAGAGGGAGAGTGCTGACACATTGTGGGGATTGCAATCAATATCACAGAACAATTTGTGTATAAATTGTTGACTGGAAAACTAATTTCATCTGTAAACTTCCACCTAAAGCACAATGAAATGTTCATAACATATTTACAAAACTACAACAACAAAAAGAATTTGCCTTAAAAATCATCATTATTCCAACCGTTAGAAGTTTAAGTTACTCACTGACACACTGTGGAAGATCATTTTTTTTAAAGAAGTAAATTTTGTCCTCATTTACAATGGTAAAATCTTCTAAATATGCATATTTCAAAGTTCTCAAGATTTGTAAGTGGAACTTAATGAAATGGAAATCTGGTTGGTAATTATAGGCAGTTCAGCCTGGGAGTTCACGATGCTGTCAGCCCGTGTGGTCATGGGTAGCTAAGCAACACAGCCATCTAGCACCTTTGTGAAGGATATTTTTAGCTCCATTGCACATTTTTCATTTATCTATTGGAGATTGATTTGTTTTCCAATTTATTTTGAAATTTCACTGCTTAAAATGAAAGATATAGCATTACACCAAAAAGAAACATACAAATGGTAATTAAAAAAAAAAGTTATGATAATCTCCATGATTTGATACATAAACAATATAAATATTGTTGGGCAATTATAAAATACACCATCTATTTACATTTTTTTGTTCAAAAAGTAAAAACACTTTCAAGGCTTTGACAATAATTCTTTATCAATAAATATAAGAGTTGAGTTCTCTGTTTATGGGTAAAGACACTGACACCTCAAAAGTTAAATCGCTTAATCTGTTTCTAAACTAAAATGAATATCGTGGTGACAAACCCATGATTGCTTAAAAAATTAGAGTATGAATTAAACCCTAAGCTTATGTTCCTTTGGTAAAAACATTTCAAGGGGAGAAAAAGGCAACAAGTTGTCACAAATCTTAAATGTTATAGTAGCAATGGGCAAAAAGCTTTGGAGTAAGCATTTGCAGACCCTTGCATTCCTGTGCTACACCTGCAAGAATCCTGATGACCACAAACAAACACATTTACTCTATCAGGTTACACTGCCCATTTTTGTCCCCTGGGTCTGGTTGGGAGAGCATCTCTCCATAAGGTAGCCTGCCAGTTAAACACCTCTAATAGGAAAGTGAATGGCTTAGAGGGAGAAAACAAACAAGCATCTTATCTAGAACTGACAAGTGTGGTGAGTTCAAATTCTGCCTCCATCACTTAATATCTCTGTGTCTTTGAATTAGGCACTTCTTCTCCTTCCAATTTATAGTGTCGCTTGTGTAATGGAATGACTATTTCTACCCTTCAGAGTAGGTAGAAATAAATGAAAGAACTGAAGTGTATAAAATACTTGTTATCCATGAGGTTCCTTAAAGTGGTTCAACTGTTTTCTTGCCTTTCAGCGATAGCTGACTGTGATCAAGTTCTGATAGTGCTTTGGACATTTGTCACAGCTTATCTGCTACGATGCTACCAACTCTTGAGGGTTTTCTTAGAAGGAATAATCAACCTTTTGGTGGGAAAGTAGACAGAATTTGTATTAAAAAAAAAAAAGGAAATTGACCAAAGGTAAGAAAAAAAAATTTTTTTTTTTAAGGAAGAGTTTTGTAAACTACATCTCTTATTATTAAAAACCTCTTGAATGTTTTACATTTTAAGGCACTCCTAAAATATGTTCCCCTCTTCAGTTAAATATGGTTATAGCTGTGTAATAGAGTAAAACTCTCTTCGAAAGAATCTCATTTATAAGAATTTCTTGTGTGATTCATTTAAGTCTAGAATGTCTTGATTTAGTTTGCCAGGTTGTATCATTAGTATTCAGCTTGTTTCTTGACTATTATCTTAAAGGGTGGGGAACTCCTGTCTGTATAAACAGAAAATCTCCATGTTCTCTGTGTGACTCAGTAGTGGAGTCACAGTGACAGGTTTAGGACATTTCCCATGCTACCCCATTGTTCAATTGAATATGAGCTCAGTTGAATTCCACACACCAGCACTGTACATTGGGTGAAGGTGATTGTGTCAGGAACACTAAAATAATGACATCGCCTCCTTCAGAGGTGCTCAGAACTTGATTTTAGCAGGCAAGTGAGGGTGAACCTACTCAGACTGAAGCACTGATGTAAGAGGCGATGGCTATTTTTAACTTGATTTACTCTTGTTTGTGTTCCCTTTTCTAAGTGTATGCTGAATAAGGTAGATCCTGACCCTTACTACTGGGGGACAACAAAGGAAGGAAGTCACATAATACAGTCCTTTTAGTTCTGGAGTGTAGATAAGATTAAACAATAGTAATGCTTCTCACTACTGACATAAAAAATAAATTAAAAACAGTACCAGGAATGCTATAAATTCAGAGCTTCCCAATCATGTTCCCGATAGAAACACTCATTTCCTGGTTCTCTGGAGACTTGTGAATGAAAGCGTCAAACTGCAGTGCTGTATCTATTAATCCTGTATTCCTGAATCAAAGGTAGAATACAAGTTAGCAGGGCATCAGCTTATGGTATTTTTACCCAAATAATGCGTGCCTTCTATATTCTATATATGCCCACTGAGCCCTCACTCCATGAGATATTTTTGTAAGGGAGCTGTGCTAATTTTTCATAGCAATATATTAAAAATAAAATTGGCATAGTGGTGCTTATGAAAATACCTTGTGGGGGGAGGGTATATGCTATTCAAATAAAATTATGGTATACATGGAAATTTGTGATGACTTTGAACAATCAGAATATGTAAAATATTATTTATTCCCTTTTAATGTTTTATGTTACTTAAAAATGAAGACAGGATTCCAGAAGTTGATATGCGTAATATATATTTGAGTATTAGCAATTTGTATTGGTAATTTATTTTCTTCCCAAGACACATTATTGGGCTTAAAGATCAACATCTAATTTCAATCTACTTTTTTTTTCCATCTTTCATTAGTATAAATATTTATTTTTTATGGCTTTTATCTTGTAAGCATCACTTTAATCTTTTTAAAGTTTAAATTTTGGCCAAAATAAGATAGCACAAATAATCCTATAATCATTTTAAATGCAGCTGTTGTTTACCTTGAAATAATATTGATGCTTTTACACTTTTAGGTCACTTTCTTTTCCTTCACTTCAGCCTGTTATAAATGTTTAAGTATCTAACGTTACACAAATAAGATAAAGAGGCTGCCCTGACTACAACCTGCTTTATTTCATTTCCTCTTCTTTTTTTCACTTAAGACCATATACTTTATTAAAATGATTATGCAATTTTCTTCTGATACCTGTATGTTTAGCAAATTATTTTCTTTTTTATTTGGCAGATTTTAACTACTAATTTTTATATTCACTATATTATCTGTAGATAAGGCTATATATACTACAATGGATATAATTTATGAAGAATGTCTAAGATTTCATTTTTACATATATTTACTGTTTTTGTTTTATAATTGACTATAGAACTGTTTTTGCCCTAAATTCTGTTTTCACATCCTTTAAAACAAATAATCCTATGTTGTAGTATACTCACGCATGTATTAATAAACAATGTTATAGAAGAATAATTATTTGTGTTATATTATTTGTTGTTTAAGGGTAAGGAACCCTGGTGGCACAGTGGTTAAGTGCTAACTGAAACATCTGTGGTTTGAATCCACCAGCTGCTCTGTGGCAGAAAGATATGATGGCTTGCTTCTGTAAAGATTGAAAAAAAATTTATTTTTATTTTTTATTACAGCCTTGGAAACCTTATAGAACACTTCCACTCTGTCCTAGGGGGTCACTACAAGTCGAATCTATCCAACAGCAATGGGTTTGGTTTAAAGTAAACAGAGTGTAAGGAAAGAAATTATGGAAATTGGTGAAAGAATATAAAACCTGACAAGATAGTAGGTACAATTGAACCTTTATGGAACCTCAGTTTCCTGATCTGTATTAGGCATAATTATACAAACTTTGAGAATGGTGAGATTTAAATGAGAGTTTGTATGTGAAATGCCTAATATATAGTTTTGTAAACCATAAATAGTTAGGATACCCTGGTAGCATAGTGGTTAACAGCTACTGCTACTAACCTAAAGGTTGGCAGTTTGAATCCACCAGGCATTCCTTGGAAATCCTATGCGGTGGTTCTACTCAGTCCTATATGGTCACTATGAGTCAAAATCGACTCGACCGCAGTGGATTTGGATACCATAAATGGTCAGCATATAAAAGCTATTAATATTAAATATAATCTTCACTTGACTCTAAGTTTTTCATTCTTTGTAAATGGAAGCATTTACAGTAAATAAAGTAATTTAGACTGTGCCACCAACAGATTGTTCTACTCCCTCCCCCCTCTCCACCAGACATTTTGCAACTTAATAAAATTATAAAGCTTAGAGTATAAAACGGGTATGGGGATTTTTTTTTTCTAAACATGGATTAATTAAATTTTGTTATTTCAAACTTTGTGGTTATCTTCACAAAACCTTGACTTGGAAAAATATGCATGTGGTCTTTTAAAAATTTTACTATTTTCTTCACTACACACGGGTGGGCTCAGCTTAAAGATTTACACAAGGAAGCTGGAGACATGGTTCAGAATATATTTCATGGAATTTAAATAGGGATATCCTATTAATTAACATCTGTATTCATTTATGCCTAACTTTACATTGGGTGTATACTATAGTCTGTATCCTGCCATGGTTCAGAGCATGAAGCTCTTACTAACTGGAGAAATGCATGAAAATAACCAATGCAAGAAAGATTGCTCACTTTAGCTCCAGGAAAAGCTTTGGCATCTTTACTTTAATGTTAAGCAATAGACATTTACTTCAGGGGCACTTGTGAACAGACAAATGACATAAAGAGAAGGGTGAGTCTACCAACAATACAAAAAGTTTCAATTTAGGAAAGTGCAACCTCCGATAGATACTTCCACATTGTGATATGGTGTGTACAATCTCATGAATGTGGACAAGGGAAAAAAAGGAAATCAGTATATTACTGCCTTTTTGCCTATTTGATTGATGCTGAAATGTGGCCTCTAAATATAATCAGTCACGTTGAGAGAAATTTGGGCTTGAGGCTGTTTTTTAATATATGGAAATGCGATCATTTAATAGTTCTCTAATACTAATCACCTTCTGTGATTGTATTTTCAGAAGTTATTTTAGACAGGCCTGAATCAAGCTAGATTGCTTCTCCTTCTCTTTTCTTTTACAGCAGCCTCATTTAAACCTGAACCAGGTATGCGATGAAAGCACTGTTTTTCACATTGAAGCTCTATAATGAAGACGTTATCCCAGGAACTTTCTTGGCTTACCTTTTGCAGTTGAATAACACCATGTTTTATTAAAGATCTGTGAAATGCTCCCTGAGAAGTTACATGGCCTATTCTCTTTAGACACTAAATTTTGCAAAATCTTCTTGGCTTTGTATAGGTGATAACAGGAAACAAGAATAATGAGATAAAACCTCTCTTTCAGGTTTTTTAATTGAGGAGCAAATTATTTCTTAGTTTCTCATTAGTTATTCCCATGGATTCTAATGACAAGGTGCCAACTTTCACACTTTAAACAGGTTATTAATCAGGTAGTAATGAAGTTGGGTGATACCTGAGTGTTGGTGTGCCGAATAATCACAGTTCCTAATAATGTGCTTAAATGTCTGTAAACCTGAGAGGATAAGTTGAAATTCAGATCTTTTGAGTTCTTCATAAATAAACATGTGCTAGCTAATGGGCAAACTGATTTTAATTTAGTATTCTAGATATAATAATCTTGATATATATATGTATGTATGCAAATATATATACATTTATGTTGAGATATACGTATATATAAATGTATATATATATTGCATACATATATTTATACACATAATCATATGCATCACTCTTTTCATATAAGAGCTTAAGTATAGTCATAGTTCATATTTCTGTCTTTGCATTTGAGCAATGCTTACTTTGTTTATCCAATCCATACAAATTTCGTATTTTAAATTTCATGCTTCAATTGCGATTTTACTTATGAAACAACGTAAAAGGGAAATTTCAGATGAAGTCCCAAAATATGACAAGAGATCATGAAAGCATCAAATGAGGTATTCACTACCAGGAAGTCCTAAACAAGCTGTAAATAACCCTGAGGACCCTGAGTGTTGACTTTGCAGAAGGATACAGAAGGATGCATACTCAGGGTCTATGCATCCAGAGTCCCCTCTTTAGGAACTTTAGGAAACATTAGTAAATGAAAAAAAATATATCTGATAGGCTGAACATTATCTTGTTTATAATCAAAGAAGAGTATAATAAATATTTTTGCAATGAGCAGGTTATTTCTATTTTCCATAATGGTACTGTAGATAGATTTATCTCAAAGGAAACAGGAGGCTCATGATACAAGGCCTTGTTTCTTTTCTCACCACAGCAAGTATTTCATCTTTGCAAAATTAATAATAAATAAACTAAAAAACCTGCTTCATATTGCCCTGGTAACTAACAAAAATGATGAAATAATAGCATATGTAATTAATGTTCAACTAATTAAAAACAAACAAACAAAAAAACCCATTGCAGTCGAGTTGATTCCAACTCATAGTGCCCCTTAGGACAGAGTAGAACCCCTTCCACAGAGTTCCCAGGGAGTGCCTGGTGCATCGAACTGCCAACCTTTTGCTTAGCAGCAGTAGCGCTTAACCACTACGCCACTGGGGTTTTCTTTTCAACTAACTAGGATTAAAAAATAGAGGGTGGGTCAGGGAGGAAAAGTATATTTAAATCAATATTAAAACAATTTTATCAACTTTCAGTCACAAAAGTGAATTAACTGCAGATAGTGGAATGTCTCACACTTCCAGGATGATGCTCCACAACAGGCAGTTAATGATAAGGTCATGATCCCCAGCTCCTTAAAAATGGGACTCATACAGTCAAATCTTAAAGCTGATCCCCCTCTAAGGTTGCGGGAGGACAGGCCCTAAGGGACATTGGAGGGATGAGTTACAGAACTCCTACACACACTTCCATCAAATCATTAGGAGACTTGAGACCTAGGACCTCAAAAGTGTCCGATGGGGATCTGTCAATCAAGAACTCAACATATAGTCTCCAATCACTCAGTGTTTTCTGGGAGGAGGGCACTTGATTTGCTTTGGCTGAATCCTAAATTCAACCCATAAATCAGTCCTCTGTCTTTGGAAAATTCAAAATTCTCATATTTTTCTTATTTATGTACGTGTGTGTATGATATTTTTTCACATGTGGATGGCTGGATATGTTTACATAAAGACTGAAAGATATACATATATAAGCATATATATTTGCATACCTAAAATTAACTAGCTTCCTATCTTCAGATTTTTTTTTGCTTAAATTCTTAATGGGTTTCCTTTGTGGGTAGAGTGGCTTTTTTTTTTTTTTTTGAGCTGAAAGGATTCAGTGTTCAGCGTCCTATCTTTCTGGATAGTAGCAACCCTCAACCACTCACTGTCCAATCTACCCACACAATCCTGGGGCCAGGGTCTATTTGCCTACCTTCTAAGAACACTACATAATTCAATTAACTAATCTTCAACTTAAATGATGGAGTAGGAAAATTCAGCAAATTAGAATAATTGATTACATTAAAGAATATTAATATTAACTATTACATAATTATGGACCCCTATATTTCAGAACTCTCTTGTTATAAAACAAGAAAGAAAGATTTTCTTATTATACTTCAGTTAAACAAAAGTTTTTTTTTTAGACTTTACATAGTCTAGCAATTATATTTTACTCTACTGGAATATAATTAATCATGCTTCAGCTACTGAAGTACATACATAATTTTCTTCTTATTTACACATGACAATTATAAGCCCTGATCTTTATTCCCTGTTTATTATGAATGACTATTAATAATATATATGGATGGAAGGATGAAATGAAGGAAACAGAATAAAATTTTTTCACAATGTTTGAAAACCACATAATACTATACAGTTTACTCCCTTTTCCTAAAAGCAACATATGGACAACCCAAAACTCCAAAACAACTTTAATGCTTTTGTTTTGAAAAATAACGTGGTTTTGCTAAGTTGTAGACTGAAAAAAAAATACAGAAACGTGTATATCATTAACACAACTGCATTCCGTTATTTTCTTTTGCAAAATAAATTACATAAATGGGGTTTGTATTGTTTGCTATACTTCACCCAGAGATTGGGATAATTAGGTTTCAAGAACTGAGATGTTTTAAAACACATTTAATTTAGTAAAATTGGTAAGGAAGCTACTGCAATTAAAAAAAAATAAACAAAAAAGGACAAAAGTTTTCTATGTCTTACTGGGTAATTTGAAGTGAATTTAGACTATGGCATTAGAAGTACAAAAGGTAACTAAAAATGCCATTAAATGAAATGTTCCAAGTCCAAGCAATTTCCTTCTTAACAGAAAGTAAAATGCAAATAGAGATTACTGAAACCCTGCTGTGTTTAATTTAAGTGTATGTAAGCCTTTTACTCACAGTCATTTTGTCTGGAGATAATCACGGCCATCCACAGTGGTCAGGGCTCTGAAGCATGGGTTGTCAAAAGTTGCTCACTCTTTGATTCCATCTTGCTTGTGTCAGCCATGGTTCACATCAGGCAAGTTCAGCTCATTCATCTTCTGACAGGGTGGGATTCTCCAATCTGTCTCCATCAATTTGTTTTTGTTGCCTCTGGACTGCTTGCAGCAATATGGAGTCATGTGTATAACTGCATATCCACTCTTGCAAGGTGACATGGCTGAACATATAGAGGCACAAAGGCCTCTGTGGTTCCATAACTGTTTTTCAGTTACATATACATTCATCTGTGGATTATTTATATATATGCATGGTTTATTCAATATAAACTTTTCAAAAGATAAAACTTACAAATATGAAATCAACATATTTACTGTATTCAGTCTGTTAACAGTATTTTGTTCCATATAAAATCTATTTGAAAAATAAGCAAAGTCTTGGCAGTGTTTTTCAGAGGTGTAGATGAGATGTGACAAAACCTACCTGTTGAATACAGAGAGAATTAAAGAGGTTAAGAACCTGATACACATATAAACTAGTTCACCACAGAGTTAATTTCGACTCACAGCAACTTCATGTGTGTCAGAGTAGAGCTGTGCTCCATAGGGCTTTCAATGGCTATTTTTTTGGAAGTAGATATTCAGGTCCTTGTTCTGAGGAGCCTCTGGTTGTACTGGAACCTCCAATGTTTTGGTCAACAGTGTAACACATTAACCATTTGCACCACCCAGAGACTCCAATATACACAGATGATATACACATAAGGTCTGGTTAATAAGAATATTTTTTTCATTGGAATAGTCATTTTTCCAATATTTTAAATACATATTTTATAATTTGAGGTAAAAATATTTTAAGGACAGATAATGCCTTTACAGAAGAGATGACAATAGTATTATGTCAATTAATATTCAACCTCTGCTAGTGATCCCAGGAAATAGAAAGAACTTGTCCTAATGGGCTTTATTTTAATTTTCAAAGTTATGCATTTGGTATGTCTTAAGCACCTAAGTGTGCATGAATCCCTGCTGCTAGATCATATATTTACATAAGAGTAAGATGGAGAAAATCACATATTTTCTGCCTTCAAGTCTAAGCATGAAGAATTATAAAATTTCCATAAGATATATATACGTATATTTATATATGTATGTGCATTTATACACACACACATACATACATGTATACATATATATGCATAAACATTTCAACGGGAAGAAGAAAGATCCTTAGAAATCTATATATTTTTTCTTAACTCATGAAGCACTGGTGAAATATTGCAATGAGCCACTCTTTATTTATTTATTTTTTTACGTCGTATAACTAATGGCCTCTGAAACATTCAATATGAACCAAAGTTGATATAAAGAAATTCTGCATAAGTTATTAAGCAATGTGATCCAACAGCCATTAACCATACAGTAGAGTCATCTTCACATGCTGTGCAGAGCTGTAGGGGTGGTCTCTCATAGGTAACAGACACGTACAGGTACCAACTAAAATGCTATGTAGTCTTTGACCTCACAGGAACACTTGATGTCAAGAACAAGCCTGGGTTGTGGCCAATAATAATTTTGAGTGTACAGTAAAGTTTAAAAGTATCCTTACATTCTCTGTGCCGATGTGACTGCATTGTGTAAAAGGATTATTTAAAATGTGCAGTTTTATTTAGAACACCAGGACTTTAAGATAATTATGGTTAATATTTTAAATATAATAGAAAAAAAATAATGAATGTAAAATGAAATATTTATAAAAATGATTTTTAAAATTAAATGTGTATTAGTATTAGTAAACTTGAAGACATTTCAATAGAAACTAAGAATATATCAAAACTGAATCATACAAGCAGGAATAAAATAAAGTGAATAATAACAGCAGCAAAACAAAACAGAGTGGAAGAGACAAATGTAAAACATTCCAATGGTGTAAATTAAGTATAATTGGAGTACTAAAAGGAAAGGAAAAATAGAATGGGTAGAAGCCATATTTGAAGAGGTAATGGTAAATAATTTTACAAAACTGGTAAAAATCACTGACCTGAATTTTCAAAAACCCTAACCAGCAAAGAAATCCTCACTTTTGTCTGAATTTCTCTAATTTAAATCAGGTAATCAGAAGAAGCACTTCTGGAAAGGTGGAGTAAGGACCTGCAAAAATCTGCTCCTCCATGGAAATGACACTGCAAAATTGTCAATGTAGGCCTTTCCTGAACTGTAGAAATTAACCGAAGACACACAACAACCCAAGGAACATTTATTTGGTAAAAATGGCTGAATCTCCATAGAAAATGCAAAGTTCTTGATGTATTAACTTGTCTTATTCCTGTTTCTCTCTTCACTATTCCATGGTAGATTTGAAAACCATGGAACTAGAGTAGCTATTTAAAACAGCAGGCTATCAGCCACTTAATAGGACAAAACAGGTTTATAACTCCCCAAAAGGTCAATCCTCAGAGAATTGTCACTATTTGGCCTGTGGCAATTCCCTGAGAAAACCTCATTCACAGAATTGGAATTGTCTTTATTTGACTGACTCAGGGGTCACTTTATGAGGAAGGCTCTATCCTAAAGGTATTTGTTAAAACAAACAAACAAAAATATCAAAATTGATTCAACTGGTATTGCCAGAGTTGGCAATATCAGTTGATGTAAATAAGAGGCTGGGCAAAAAGCTTAAATTGAAAATTTGAGGAATGAGTGATACATAGGGGCTTTGGAAAGTTCTATTATATTTCTGGAAAAAAACTTGAAAATGCCCTAAACTCTCAATTCTGTCTGACCTTGAGTCTTTGCACAAGCAGGATGAAGGCTAAGACAGAGTTGTGAACTGCCAGAGCACTGGGAGCATGTCCCAAATCATACCCAGAGCCCCTTGGTAAGAGGTAGTAGGCTTATTAATTCAGGCACTAGAAAATTTTTGTGCAGTTGTTAACTGACCATGAAGCTAACTAAGTTGAGACTTCAGTGGCCACACACTACACAGAATAAGAAAACACTTTGCGAAGAAAGAAATTAAAATACAACATATCAAAACTAAGGAGATGCAGTGAAAGCAGTGCTTAGAGGGATATTTATAGCTGTGTAAAATCATAGTAAGGGATAGATAAAAAGAGAGAGAGACGATCTCACCTTAAGAATCTAGAAAAAGAAGATAAATTTTAACCTAAAGCAAACAGAAGAAGGAAATAAGTTGAAACAAAATATTAAAAAGATAGAAAAAAAATCAGCAAAATAAAATTCAGTTCTTTGAAAATATCAACAAAATTTGGAAACGTTTAGATATATTGATCAAGAAAATAGTAGAGGAGACTCAAACTACTAAAATGAGGAATTAAAAATGAGAAATTATTGACCTGCTAGAAAAAAAAGGATTATAATAGAACATCATTAATAACTGCACACTAACAAATTACATAACCTGGGTGAAAGGGAAAAAATCCTAGAAAAGATAAAAAAAAAAAAATACACACTGACAAAACTTACTCAAGAAGAAATAGAAAATATGAACAGACCTCACACTATAGCCTCTGTTGTCCTGACACCAAAACCAGACTAAGAAAGCAGATGAAAATCTTCAGACTAGTATTCCTAATAAATATAGAAACAAAAATCTTCAAGAGCAACAACAAAATAGAAAATTGTATCAAGCAACGTACAAAACAGGATTATCTTCCATGACCAGATGGGTATTTTTTTTTTTTAAATAATTTTTATGGTGCTATGTGTGGTGGGTTAAGTGAAAGTTTTCAAATCAAGTCAGTCTCTTATACAAAAACCCATATATACCTTGCCACACACTCCCAGTTATGCTCCCCCTTAACGAGACAGCCCACTCTCTCCCTCCACTCTCTCTTTTTGTGTCCATTTCGCCAGCTTCTAACCCCCTCAACCCTCTCGTCTCCCCTCCAGGCAGTAGACACCAACATAGTCTTAAGTGTCCACCTGATCCAAGAAGCTCACTCCTCACTAGCATCCTTCTCCAACCCATTGTCTAGTCCAATCCATGTCTGAAGAGTTGGCTTCAGGAATGGTTCCTGTCCTGGGCCAACAGAAGGTCTGGGGGCCATGACCACTGGGGTCCTTCTGGCCAGGCACCATCTAGTTCTTCTGGTCTCAGGATGATGTAGCCTCTGGTTCATGTGGCCCTTTCTGTACCTTGTGTCCTTGGTGTTCTTCATTCTCCTTTGATCCAAGTGGGTTGAGACCAATTGATGCATCTTAGATGGCTGCTTTTAAGCATTTAAGACCCCAGACGCCACTCTTCAAAGTGGGATGCAGAATGTTTTCTTAATAGATTTTATTATGCCAATTGACTTAGACGTCACCTGAAACCATGGTCCCCAGGCCCCTGCCCCTGCTACACTGGCCTTCAAAGCATTCAGTTTATTCAGGAAACTTCTTTGCTTTTGGTTTAGTCCAGTTGTGCTGACCTCCCCTGTATTGTGTATTGTCTTTCCCTTCACCTAGAGTACTTCTTATCTACTATCTAATTAGTGAATACCCCTCTCCCACCCTCCCTCCCTCCCTTCTCTCATAACCATAAAAGAATGTTTTCTTCTCAGTTTAAACTATTTCTCAAGTTCTTATAATAGTGATCTTATACAATATTTGTCCTTTTGCAACTGACTAATTTCACTCAGCATAATGCCTTCCAGGTTCCTCTATGTTATGAAGTGTTTCACCGATTCCTCACTGTTCTTTATCGATGCATAGTATTCCATTGTGTGAATATACCATAATTTATTTATCCATTCATCCATTGATGGACACTTTGGTTGCATCCATCTTTTTGCTATTGTAAACAGTGCTGCAATAAACATGGGTGTGCATATATCTGTTCGTGTAAAGGCTCTTACTTCTCTAGGATATATTCCGAGGAGTGGGATTGCTGGATTGTATGGTAGCTTTATTTCTAGCTTTTTGAGGAAGTGCAAAATAGATTTCCAAAGTGGTTGTACCATTTCACATTCCCACCAGTGTATAAGTGTTCCAATCTCTCCACAGCCTCTCCAACATTTATTATTTTGTCTTTTTGGATTAATGCCAGCCTCGGTGGAGTGAGATGAAATCTCATTGTAGTTTTGATCTGCATTTCTCTAATGGCAATGATCGTGAACACTTCTCCATATATCTGTTAGCTACCTGAATGTCTTCTTTAGTGAAGTGTCTATTCATATCTTTTGCACATTTTTTAATTGGGCTATTTGTCTTTTTGCAGTTGAGTTTTTGTAGTATCATGTAGATTTTAGAGATCAAGTGCTGATCAGAAAGGTCATAGCTAAAAACTTTTTCCCAGTCTGTAGGTAATCTTTTTACTCTTTTGGTGAAGTCTTTGGATGAGCATAGGTGTTTGATTTTTAGGAGCTCCCAGTTATCTAGTTTTTCTTCTGCATTCTTCATAATGTTTTGTATACTGTTTATGCCATGTATTAGGGCTCCTAGCTTTGTCCCTATTTTTAATTCCATAATCTTTATTGTTTTAGATGTTATATTTAGGTCTTTGATCCATTTTGAGTCTGTTTTTGTGCACGGTGTGAGGTATGGGTCTTGTTTCATTATTTTGCAGATGGATATCCAGTTATGCCAGCACCATTTGTTAAAAAGACTGTCTTTTCCCCATTTAACTGTTTTCGGGCCTTTGTCAAATATCAACTGCTCATATGTGGATGGATTTATGTCTGGATTCTCAATTCTGTTCCACTGGTCCATGTATCTGCTGTTGTACCAGTATCAGGCTGTTTTGACTACTGTGGTGGTATAATAGGTTCTAAAATCAGGTAAAGTAAGGCCTCCCACTTTGTTTTTCTTTTTCACTAATGCCTTATTTATCTGGGGCCTCTATCCCTTCCATATGAAGTTGGTGATTTCTCTCCCCATCTCATTAATGAATGTCGTTGGGATTTGGATCGAAATTGCATTAAATGTATAGATCGCTTTTGGTAGAATAGACATTTTTATAATGTTAAGTCTTCCTATCCACAAACAAGGTATGTTCTTCCACTTATGTAAGTCTCTTTTGGTTTCTTGCAGAAGTGTACTGTAGTTTACTTTGTATAAGTCTTTTACATCTCTGGTAAGATTTACTCTTAAGTATTTTATCTTCTTGGGGGCTACTGTAAATGACATTGATTTGGTGATTTCCTCTTCAATGTTCTTTTTTTGGTGTGAGGAATCCAACTGATTTTTGTATGTTTTTAAATTATTTTATCTGATTTTTCTTCAAATATATTAGTGCCAAGTGATTTATCTTCGAGTTCAGGAATTCTAGCTTCTACTTACTCAATTCTGCTCCTCTGGCTTTCTATTGAGTTGTCTAATTCTGTTATTTTTTTGTTAATCTTCTGAATTTCTGATTGCTGTCTGTCTATGGATTTTTCCATCTTATTAAGCTTTTCATTACGTTCCTGAGTAATCTTTCTAATTTCTTCAATTGCTTTATGTATGTGTTCCTTGGCTTGTTCTGCGTATTGCCTCATTTCCTTCCTGATATCTTGAAGGATTCTGTGTATTAAGCTTTTGTATTCCGCATCTGGTAATTCCAGGAATGCACTTGCATCTAGAAAATCCCTGGATTCTTTGTTTTGAGACGCTGTTGAGGTGATCATGGTCTGTTTCTTTATGTGACTTCATATTGACAGTTGTCTCCAATCCATCTATAAGTTATTGTATTAGTTTATGGTTGCTTACTGTGTCATAGCTGCTTGCTTTGTTTTGTTTTGGTGTACCCCTATGGGCTGCTTGAGTGAGCTAGCTTGATTATTTTTTCTTTTGGAGCTCTGGTGTCCTGTCCACAGCTGGCTAGAGCTGTTATCAGGTATATCAGTCTAGAAGCCGTTTCAGTTTTCTTGTATGAATTCAGCTCAGGTTTCCAGGTTGCTGATCATCAAGTGTGTGGTACAGGCTCTGCCCTATAGTCTTAGAGGGGCAGGCGTGATTGGCGTATATACCAGTATTTGATTGCAGCAGGCGGTCACGCTCTGAACAAGACAGGGGGCTGAGAACCGACCCCCAAGTGTCTCTGAAGAAAATGCATCTCTGTTCCCTAAAGCATGCTGGTGGCTGGGTTCTGCAGAGGGACCAGGGGCACCCAAAGTTTTTGGTGTAAGGACTAGGAGGTTCCAGTGATCTTTGGGTCCCTGTCTCGAGTGGCTGGGTGACCTGAGTGGAGCTACCAGTCCTTCGGTCCTTGATGTGGGTAGGTGAGGACCTTGTTTAATAGGCAAAGCAATGTCAAACGTCAAACACCCACCTCACCCCCGCACAGATGAAATGGTTAGAGTCTGCCAACAAGGGCCTATTCTCCTGAAATAAGCCCACACAGGTCCATGCAGAAGGGAAAGGTGCTCAAGGTCCGCGGATGGTTTATGCCTTAACAGGAGCCACTTCTGTCCTGAGCTCCCCCTTTTAATGGAGCTAGCAAATTATCTTTTCCCCCAAATTGCAAATTTTTTCCCTTCCCCAATGCTGGGAGGATGACCCTGGGTGCTCAACAGGGCCTGTATTAGGCCCAGGGATTCAGCCACTGAAGCTGGCTTGGGGTTGGCGGGGGGGGTGGTAAAATATACGCAAGTGCTTAACTTTTGCCAAGAATGCCATTCTTCTCAGGTTCCGGAGGTGTGAGTAGGCTGTGTGGCTGGCTGCTTCTCCCTGAGGAAACTGCGGCCAAACTCTAGAACCAGCCCGCCACTGCCGTTCCGGGAATGGTGCCTGAGGGCTCCCCACGATTTCAAGTCTGATAACTCCTCTTCACTTCTGAAGGGTCTCTTCCTCCTCCTGCCCCTCAGTTCATTATCTAAGTTTGCCTTTGATGCTCAGGGCTCCCAGCTTGTCACAAATCTATTCATTTCACTTCTTTTTTCAGGTCTTTGTTGTAAAGAGGGCTCGCCGGAAGCTTCTGTCTATTGTGCCATCTTGGCTCTGCCTCTTCTACCAGATGGGTTTTATCCCAAGAATGCAAGGTTAGTTCAGCATATGAAAATTAATCAATATAATACACAATATTAATAGAACAAAGGACAAAAACACATAACCGTCTCAAGAGGCAGAAGAAGCATTTGACAAAAACCAACACATTTTCATGATCAAAAAAAAAAATCAAAATTAAATAAATACCTAGAAATAAGAGGGAAGTTTCTTAACATGAAAAAGGACATCTACAAAAATGCTACCCATAATGCTGAAAGACTGAATGCTTGCCACTTCTACTCAGCATTGTACTGAAGGTTGTTGCCTGAGCAATTAGGCAAAGGAGAGAAAGAGAAGAAAAAAAGAAAGAAAAGGCATCCAACTTGGACAGAAAGAAGTAAATATACTTCTTGCAGATTTCATGATCTTGTACAGACAGACTCATAAGAACTGCATTAAAAAAAAAAACTCTAAGTACTCATAAACAAGTTTAGCAAGTTCGTAGTATACAAGACCCACATACAAGAATCAATGGTATTACTATATAGGAAAAATGAACACCGACCCTAGACACCACAGTCAAGGACTCAAACGACAGATTGCATTGGTCAAATTTGCTGCGAAAGACCCCTTTAAAGTGTAAAAATCAAAGATGTCACTTTGAGGATTAAGGTGTTCCTGATCCAAACCATGGTATTTTCTATCAAGTCGTGTGTGGAAATCTGGACAATGAATAAAGACAAGAAGAATTGATGCCTTTGAATTACAGTGTTAGTGAAGAATATTGAATATACCATGGACTGCCAGAAGAAAGAACAAGCCTGTCTTGGAAGTACAGCTGGAATGCTCCTTAGAATTGAAGATGACAAGACTTAAGTCTCAGGTACTTTGGACATGTTATCAAGAGGGACCAGTCCCTGGAGAAGGACATCACGCTTGGTAAAGTAGAGGTCAGTGAAAGAGAAGAAGACCCTCAAGGAGGTGAATTGACACAGTGCCTGCAAAGATGGGCTCAAAGATAGCAAACATTGTGAGGATTGTGCAAAGTGGAGCAGTGTTTTGTTCTGTGGTACACAGGGTTTTTGAGAGTTGGAAGCAAATTGATGGCACCTAACAACAACCATGAACAAACCAAAAATGAAATTAAGGGGAAAAAAAAAATCAATCTGTAATAATATCAAAGGAGCCATGGTGGCGAAGTGGTTAAGAGCTCAGGCTGTTAACCAAAAGGTTGGCAGTTCGAATTCACTAGCTGCTCATCGGAAACTCTATGGGGCAGTTCTACTCTCTCCTATAGGATCGTTTCGATTCGGAATCGACTCGACAGCACACACAACAACAATAGCATCAAAAATAATAAAATACTTTGGAATAAATGCAAAATTTATACTTTGAAAATTACAAAATATTGGTAAAAATCAAAGACCAAAGAAATAGAAAATAATGTAAAAATATGGTGTAACACCCTTGAATTTACCTCCGACTCTTTTATTTTAAAAAATAGAACATGGCATTATAAATTCAGAACATTAACAGCTATTTTACATTAAATGCTTACCTTTCAATTATAACATTTACGAAGTGAATATATTTTATCACCGGCTATCTATATTCCAGATTTTCTGGGAAGCAGAAACTAAGAGAAGAATTACAGCAGTGACAGGTTATTTGGGAAGTGCAAGCCCTGGGAATTAAGGGTAAGGAAAACAGGAAACGAAGTAAAACACATATACATACCAAAATAACAAAATAGTCGCCTTCAGTAGGGGTTTGTTATTAGTGGATGTATTGTGGCTATCTGTCAGGTAATCACAAATGGGTTTGACCTGACCGTTGTGAAGACATATTTCATCATTTATGGTGAGAGGTTTTAATCAAAATTAAATTGCAAATGAAGATAGAATTCAGGGCTGCCAGAAATACAAACGTGCATATTGTAGGCGGGACGATGGGAACAAAATAAGGAAAAAAAAAATGTGTGTGTATGTACAATCAGAAGGATTGTGTGTGTGAGTGTGTGTGTGGCTGACTTGTGCTGGTTTGCAAACACAGATTGCTAAATATTCAGGAATTTTGCAAGATATCAGTAAAACCATTAGTAGCTTGAAGTTATAGCCATGGCAGAAGTATTGGCCATGAAAGTTGGCAAATGGTAGGCATCAAGGTTTTTCCTTTTCCCAAAAAGCTGGTTGCTAAGTATTTGCTAAAACACTGTATTAATGAAATTGTTTCAGGTTGTTTTCTTAAAAGCGTGGCTGACAAAGTGGAAATTTATTGGCCAATTCATAGGTTAAGGTTGATGACAAATTGACACCAAAGGACTGTAATTCACCAAGAGAACTTAGGAAAAGTTCTTGATTGCAGAGGTACTTTCATTATGGAAGAATGATATTAAAACTTTTTCATTATACATTTTTGGAGAAATATAACTTGTATAAGGAGAAAATTGAATCTATATATGTTATTTACAACTCCTATCATGCTTCACATCTCCATTACTAAAAAATAAATTTGCAAAAGTAATAATACAGAAATTTTAATGTTAGTCATATCGTCTTATTGTTCCTTGAGTTGATATTCAGAATGATTTATTCATCTTGTCCCTCACGACACTGATTATTGTAAATCTTGACTGCTAACCCTGCAAGCAATCATCTCATTAGATGGTGCAAAGTGTTCCAGTCCTTTTCTAACTCAAAATGAAGTCACACCAGAGTTATCACAGCAATTGTATCCACCCATTGATTTCTCGTCAGCTGAAGGATTGACTTCAAGGCATCTCCCAGTTCTTCAGGGCTTTATTTGGATTATGAGATTGAAGGCTTTATTTCTTTGTATTTGATGAAAGTAATTACCACTGATTCTTCATTCTTAGACAGACCATTACTAGAGTTGTCAAAGTTCAGCTGATGATCACTTGGGATGAAAGTGCTTTTCTTTATGGTTCTAACTTCAGGAATACATTGCTCAGGCTGCTGCTCTTTTTATATTTTACGTAAAATATGTTTTATGATCATTTTAATCTTGATTTATATTACTCGGTTTTTTAGTGGTCTACTGTATTTCATTTTCGAGAAACTGAGATGAATGTCAAGTATATTGAAAACTGTCTATATAAAAGGTACTTTACAAAATAAATGTTTTTGTTACACTCTTAACAACTTCTAGCACCATTCTGGAACAGATGATTTCAAAAGATTGTTTCAGCTATTATGGTGGGAAAATAAACTTTTCATTTTAATGCAGTGTCAAGCAGTGAAACCTGTAAGCATTAGGTGTTTTTAAAAAAACTAAAGGTAAGGAAAGAGCTGATTTAACTTACATCTTATAAATTTTGGGGACCTCTTTTCATAGTGGCTAAAGTAATTGACTGCTAACTGAAAGATCAGCAGTCCAAAACTCCCAGCCGGTCCGAGGGAGAAACACATGGCAGGGTGCCTCCACAGAGATTTGGAAACTCTATGGGTCGTGATGAGTCAGAATTGACTTCATGGCAATGGATTCTTGTTTTGTTTGTTTAGATACAAAGGGTTCCATATGTTAAAATCCAATTGATTTGTATTACCAGATGTAAAACTCAGCTGATTATGAATCCTTGTGACATTATCATGTTACTACATTTTTGCAGCTCTTGTTCTTTTTCTAGTTAAGCTTGAATTTCAATGTTTTTTATGGAGGAGAAATAGTTGGGTAATGGGGAATAAAGCATGCTCATCTACGAAAGTGCTTTCTGCCACAACATAATGTGTATATATATATATATGTGTGTGTTTTTTTTATATATAAAACCCAGTGCCATCAAGTCAATTCCGACTCATAGCGACCCTATAGGAAAGAGAACTGCCCATAGAGTTTCCAAGGAGTACCTGGTAGATTCGAACTGCCAACCCTTTGGTTAGCAGCTGTAGCACTTAACCACTACGCCACCAGGGTTTTCTATGTGTATATATATATATATATATATTTATATATATATGTGTATATATATATACACACACACACATACATACATATATACATACATACTTACATATATATACATACATACATATATATACACATACATATATACATACATACATATATATATGAGCTATATAATCATGACACTGCTTAGATCCCTTCTGAACGTAATGTAGCTTTATTTATAGAGACACGTTGCTGAGAAACCCTAAATCCTGGAGAAAAGAATCTTTGGGTGATAAAAGAATGATTGAATTTAAAGTTGGAATCCCTTGTCCAGGAAAATGTTATATCTGCCTGAGCCTCACTATTATGCAAATGAATAAAAGCTTCACTTGGAGCTGGAGACCAACCATTGGTGTCAGTTTTAGAAAGACGGAAACCTTTCTCAAGGCTCAGAGACAGCAGGAGAAGTAGTAACATCAGTTGGAACCGCGACACACATCAAAGGAAATGAAGCCCTATGGCTGAAGAAATTACATGGGTACCATAGACCAATAATTTTAAATATTAAAAGGCTCTTTTCAAGCTAAAGACAATTTGTACTTATAAGCAGACAGCCCAAGGTCAGCAAGTGCAGAAAGAAATCAGTTCCTTCAATCCAAAGAGTTTTTACTTTCGTTCCTCCTAGGGATTAAAGTGACTCATCTAATTCTCACTGATTAATGCAGTAGTCTTTTCCACTATTGTCATATATGTGTGTGTGTATGGGTTTGCTTTCTCATCAACTTAGGTGCATATTTAAAAAAAAAAAATTATTTCAACCCCCCTTTCTATATTATATATTGAAAAGCAGTGTCAAGTTTTAATTTAAATAGAAATGTATTGTCAACTGGGGGTGCCTCTAGCCTATTTCAAACCTGATATGTAAGTTGATATTCAAATGTGAAGTCTCGTTTTCCTTTTTTTTTTTTTTTATCTCATTTAGCTACTGGTATATGCTTTTGTTGTGTCAACCTGAGAATATAAGCAGATAGTTAGCAGTTCTGATTTATGATGTCTCTTTTTTTTAGATAGCTTACATGTAACTCTTCAGTCTAGAGTATGCCCTTGCTTGGTTCCTAACAAAGGCTCATTAAATTGAGTGAAACTAATATAAAACTTACCTTGAAACAGTTCCCTTGCTTAACCCTACTCTCAAAGGATTTTCTAATTTGCAATTTTTCTTTTAGACTTTGACTAAGATATTAAAAAGAAATAACATTTACCACTCTCTACAAATACTTGATCCTATTTCAGAAGTGGAATAGATTCATGGTCCTTGGGTTATCAACACATTTGTGTTTGTGTCATTTATTTATATAGGAAGATCATTCGACATGATTTGTAGCTAATTAAATGGCATTTTGAAAATTTTAGATGCAGTAAATTTTTATTTTTGAATACCAGTACAACCTTTGTCTATAAAGGAGGTTTAGATATGTAAACCATGTGATGAAATCCTTGGTTGTGTGCGTGTGTGTGTGTGTGTTTCTTCCTAGCAACTCTTACTTAAAAATTTTTGGACATACGCTTAAAACTTTGCATGTTTCTCTCTTTTAATATGATCATTTTGTTGTGAGAAAAAAAAAAAAAAACCTTCTTTATTATATCTTTAGCTTCCATTTGCTCTCATTTTATATGTAGGTCAAAACCAAAAACCAAACCCACTGCTGTGGATTTCGACTCGTAGTGGCCCTATAGGACAGAGTAGAACTGCCTCACAGGGTTTCCAAAGAGCAACTGGTGGATTTGAACTACTGACCTTTTGGTGAGCAGCCATCTATCTGCTTAACTACTGTACCACCAGGGCTTTTATATGTAGAGTACAACTTAATTTAAACATATTTTTTATTTTCTTCACTCTGAGGTTTAAAACATCAATTAAAATCTCAATAAACAGAAATCTTAGCTCCTGGGTTATATTCTGGTTTACTGAATTTCTGATTAAATTAAATATTAAGTTTTTAAATCTTTCTAAAATATGTTTGATTATAATTCTACCTTAATATACTGAACTTAATTATTTCCTTTTTTTTTTTGGAATTCATTGGTTTTGACCATACCTCAAAGTGTACATCACCTTGAACCTGAATGAGGATTTTCCAAAGCTGGGTGAAATAGATTCGGCTGTAAAAGCAGTAACTGCAGGACATACTCTAGAAGCTGCTTTCTGAAAGCATGGTATTTTCAATCGCCTCATATGCATGAGAAAGCTGAACCAATTAACCCCTTTGAATTATGGTGTTGGCGAAGAATATTGAATATACTATGTAGTGCCAGAAGAATGAAAAAATCTGTCTTGAAAGAAGTATAGCCAGGATTCTCCTTAGAAGCAAGGATGGCAAGACTTCATCTCATGTACTTTGGATATGTTATCAGGAGGGACCAGTCCCTGGAGAAAGACATCATACTTGGTAAAGTAGAAGGTCAGTAGAAAAGAGGAAGACACTTAACAAGATGGATTGATGCGGTGGCTGGGCTGCCACAATGGGCTCAAGCATAACGACGATTATGAGGATGGTGTAGAACCAGGCAGTATTTCATTCTGTTGTACACAGGGTCATTATGAGTTGGAACCAACTTATGGCACCTAACAACAACTACATGAACAAATTTCTGAATCTGCTGCTTGTTTTCCCTGATTGTTGTCTCCCTTCTCTAAAAATCTATACTTTTTAGGTTTTATTAATCCCTCTTATCTGATTATTTTGATTGGTTGGAATTCACTTAATCAAATTTTATGGAGAAAAGTTATCAAAGTAACCTAAAAATGGCTATATTAGGATTAAAAACAGTGATCATCTATATGTCTGACTTTTTTTTCAGCAGGAGATATAGCTAGTTTCGTTACTGTTTTTTAGGAGTATGGAAAAGATGGGAGATGGGAGTTTTCCCAATAACTTCTAATTGACTAACTCCACCTGATCATAGATCTCTAAATGATCAGATGGTGCAAGGAAGCCATCTAACTCACACCTTGATTATGAGCCTGCGTACAATGAGTTGCCTTCCATTTAACTTTTGGTTTTTGGTTGATTAGGGAATATATGTATAGAACTGAATAGATAAATGTTCCCACACAGCTACCTACTTCCCACATCTTTCATAGCTAGAGTAGTTCTGTGTACAGTTCACCATGGTTTTGAATACAAAATGTAACAAAACTAGCCCATCACCACTAGTTGATGTTTTTATCCCCTGGGTAGCTCAGACCACACGTGCAGTATAGCAAAAGTGCCATCTGGAAGTAATTCACTATTATTGCTTCTTATCAGAACTCCCTAGGATTTTTTTTTTAATCAAGTATAAATGAATCATAGAACAGACTGATGTACGCTCATCAAACTGTAGAAACTTGTTAGCCTACCATCTTACCATTTAATAACAGCCTAGTAGAGGTAAGCTAGATCATGTGGACCCATGGCATGAGTGTGGCATGTGAGCAGGAGAAATAGACTGAAATCTGTCTGCATTATACCAGGAAATTACATATTCTTCTTAAAGTAAAATAAACACTTGACAAAGCTGTTAATCATCCCTAGTGGAAAGGGTTTACTGATTCAATATTAAGATGACGAGCCTCCCACTGGTCTTAGAAGCACTGTAGTCAAATGAATCCATTTTCCTCTGAAATCACTTAGATAAAAATGATATTCGCATTGAAGAATATGAATGGCTTGAATGCTAAAATGTCACTTTAAAAACGCAACGTCCTTTCTGTGGGTTCTGAATAGCTTTCAGTTAATATTTGGTTAAAAAAGACAGCCAAAATCCCTTTCTCGAATGGAGAAATAAATAACCTATATTTTCTGTGGAAAGGAGAATGAGATTGGGGATAGGAACATAAGCAAGCATGTACATTTCTCAAATCAGCTTCATATTTATGCATGTAACTCAGTCATAAAATAATAGGAATTTTTGTCTTGATTACTTCATAAAACATTGGTTTTCAACTTTGGTGTAAATTGAAATAATCTTCACTGATAATATATTTAGAAATTCACCTGTAGTGATGCTGTAGCTGGTAACTCCTGTAAAAGCAAACATCTTTTAGAAGTTACCCATTCACAAAGAGATTATAGAATTTAGTGATTAAGGACGTGTGCAGTGCAGTATAAGTGCATTTGTTTCCTAGGAAACAAACTAGTACTGTGCCACCGAAGAAATTTGTAAGCATTAAAATATTCTGTAATCAGGCCCCAGGAGAACATATTAAATTTTTTAGAAGGAATAAATATTTGACGTCCTAGCCATTTTCTAAATATACTTGTAGATGAGGCCTGCTGTCAAGGAGCTGCGTTTGGAGGGCGAGAATAACTGATATGATAGGTGAGCCAAGAACACACTTTGACGTGGCTAATTCATGTGGCTGGATTAAAGCTGAAAGACTGAAGTCATTAAAGACCATGAGGTGTAAATGATAACTACAATAAGACAAAGGTAAACTAATTTTAGAATTAAGGTTTAGAGGCAAGAATGAAAGGCGATAGATTCAAAACACTATTCTATTTAAACGAAGGGGGAAAAGTTAAAAATAAATAAATAAATAAAACCTGTTCTCAGGAGCTATTACAGTGGGCAGACTAAGTAAGTAGCAACCTAAATGATGCTATTTGCTAGGTAATTAAAGACATTCTAGACAAAGAATGTGTTCTCTGGGTGCCTGTCAAGGTGCCCCACTGAGTTATATTTCTTTTTTTTAATTGTACTTTAAATGGTTTACAAGCAAACTAGTTTCTCATTAGACAATTAATACACATATTGTTTTATCACATTGATTCCCAACCCCATGACATGTCACCAGTCTCCCCTTCTCGAGCTTTGGTTCCCCATTCCCAGCTTTCCTGTCCCCTCCTGCCTTTTTGCTCTTGCCCCTAGGCTGGTGTGCCCCTTTAGTCTCATTTTGTCCTATGGGCCTGTCTAATCTTTGGCGGAAGGGTGAACCCCAGAAGTGACTTCATTACTGAGCCACAAGGGTGTCCGGGGGCCATACTCTCGGGGTTTCTTTAGTGTCTGTCAGGCCAGTAAGTCTGGTTGTTTTTTGTGAGTTAGAATTTCATTGTATATTTTTCTGCACCTTTGTCCAGGACCCTCTATTGTGATCCCTGACACTTAGCTATATACTTCTGAGGGCCTTCTGGATCTCTGTGACTATGAATGATTCTAAAACATTTCCATGGGGAATTGTAGTGGATAAGAAGTGAATTCTGGCCACAATATTCTTATAAAATTAGGGTTATGATACCCACCGCAAAGATATACATATCTTTTAAATCCAATGTATGAAATTAAAATAAGTGCCTCAAACATATTAAGCACTCAATATATGAGTCATTATCTTAATCATCAAACAAGGAATCTTACATTATTAGTGATTACTAATATGATTAGTGACTAATATGTTTTTACCTTCATCTTAGGAAACTTTTGGAAAAGATAGATTATAAAATATAAGTAAACACACATATAATCTATTATATACCTTATAATGATTTTTTTCTTTAAAGATGAAGCAGAAATGAATGAGAGATAGGGTATTCCCTTTTAAATAGGGTGAACAGAGAAAGTTTTTCTGTACAGAGGACATATGAGCAGAAACGTTAAGAAAATGGTGGGTGAATATGCTAGTAGCTGGAAGAAGAGTATTATAATAGATGAAGAAAATACAGGTGCAAAATGCCTGTGGAAAAAATATGATTGCTTAAGCAAGAATACCTGTGTGTGGCTACAGCAGAGTGGGGGGTAGGGGAAGGGGGGAAGGAAGGAAATAAAGTTGAAGGTACTTAGAAGCCAATACGCATATGAAAGCTGGACAACGAATAAGGAAGGCCAAAGAAGAATTGATGCCTTTGAATTGTGGTGTTGGTGAAGAATATCAAATATACCATGGGCTGCCAGAAGAATGAGCAAATCTGCCTTGGAAGAAGTACAGCCAGAATGCTCCTTAGAAGCAAGGATGTTGAGAAACTTCATCTCACATACTTTGGATATGTTATTAGGAGGGACTAGTCCCTGGAGAAGGACATCATGCTTGGTAAAGTAGAGAGTCAATGAAAAAGAGGAAGACCCTTAAATGAGATGGGCTGGTATAGTGGCTGCAACGATGGACTCAAGCATAGCAATGATTGTGAGGGTGGTGCAAGACTGGGCAGTGTTTCTTTCTGTTGTACACAGGGCCACTATGAGTCAGAACTGATTTGATGGCACTTAATAACAAAAACAGAAGCCAGAAAGTATTAGGGCTTGGAGTCCATGGTGATTCTAAGTGTGATGAGAGGCAATCTGAAGATTTTTGTCTAGATAATGACATGAACTCGTTTATCTTTGACTTATGTGGTACACAGCCAAAAAAAACCAAACCGATTTCCCATTGAAAAAATTTGGATCCATGGCAACTCCGTGTGTTACAGAGTAGAACTGCTCCATAGGATTTTCTTGGCTGTAATCTTCACGAAAGCAGACTTCCAGGCCTTTCTTCTGCAGAACCACTGGGTGGGTTTGACCCACCAATCTTTAGGTCAGTTGTTCACAACAAACCATTTGTGCCACCCAGGGACCTTGTGGTACAGAGCAGGTATGTTTAATTTGTAGACAGAGTTAGAAGACAAAGGCAAGTGCCCTGGCACCATTTAGAAGCCGTTTAGGCAGAAAATGGAGTCAGTAGGTGACTGGTGTGGGAAGCAATGGATCCGTTGCTGCCTGTGGACACTGGATACCTCTGAGCAGGAGACACCAAAAGGGAACAGAAGAGTTTAAGTCCTGACTTTTTTTTTTATCCTTTCTTTTTTTAAGCTTTTTTTAAAATATATATATATAATTTTTATTGTGCTTTAAGTGAAAGTTTACAAATCAAGCCAGTCTCAAATAAAAACTTATATACACCTTACTACATACTTCCAATTACTCTCCCCCTCATGAGACAGCCCTCTCTCTCCCTTCACTCTCTCTTTTCGTGTCCACTTCACCAGCTTCTAACCCCGTCTACCCTTTCATCTCCCCTCCAGGCAACAGATGCCAACATAGTCTCAAGTGTCCACCTGATCCAAGAAGCTCACTCCTCACCAGCATCCCTCTCCAACCCACTGTTCAGTACAATCCATGTCTGAAGAGTTGGCTTCAGGAATGGTTCCTGTCCTGGACCAACAAAAGGCCTGGGGGCCATGACCACCGAGGTCCTTCCAGTCTCAGTCAGACCATTAAGTCTGCTCTTTTTATGAGGATTTGGGGCCTGCATCCCACTGCTCTCCTGCTCCCTCAGGGGTTTTCTGTTGTGTTCCCTGTCAGGGCAGTCATTGGTTGTGGCCAGGCACCAACTAGTTCTTCTGGTCTCAGGATGATGTAGTGTCTGGTTCATGTGGCCCTTTCTGTCTCTTGGGCTCGTAATTACCTTGTGTCCTTGATATTCTTCATTCTCCTTTGATCCAGGTGGGTTGAGACCAATTGATGCATCTTAGATGGCTGCTTGCTAGCGTTTAAGACCCCAGATGCCACTCTTCAAAGTGGGTTGCAGAATGTTTTCTTAATAGATTTTATTATGCCAATTGACTTAGATGACCCTGAAACCGTGGTCCCCAGACCCCTGCCCCTGCTACACTGGCCTTCAAAGCATTCAGTTTATTCAGGAAACTTCTTTGCTTTTGGTTTAGTCCAGTTGTGCTGACCTCCCCTGTATTGTGTATTGTCTTTCCCTTCACCTAGAGTACTTCTTATCTACTATCTAATTAGTGAATACCCCTCTCCCACCCTCCCACCCTCCACCCACCTTCCTCTCATAACCATAAAAGAATGTTTTCTTCTCAGTTTAAACTATTTCTCAAGTTCTTATAATAGTGGTCTTACACAATATTTGTCCTTTTGCAACTAATTTCACTCAGCATAAAGCCTTCCAGGTTCCTCCATGTTACGAAATGTTTCACAGATTCCGCATTGTTCTTTGTTGATGTGTAGTATTCCATTGTATGAATATACTATAATTTATTTATCTACTTATCCATTGATGTGCACCTTGGTTGCTTCCATCTTTTTGCTATTGTAAACAGTGCTGCAATAAACATGGGTGTGCATATATCTGTTCGTGTGAAGGCTCTTACTTCTCTAGGATATATTCCGAGGACTGGGATTGCTGGATCATATGGTAGCTTTATTTCTAGCTTTTTGAGGAAGTGCAAAAATAGATTTCCAAAGTGGTTGTACCATTTTACATTCCCACCAGCAGTGTAGAAGTGTTCCAATCTCTCCACAGCCTCTCCAATATTTATTATTTTGTGTTTTTTGGATTAATGCCAGCCTTGTTGGTGTAAGATGAAATCTCATTGTAGTTTTGATCTGCATTTCTCTAATGGCTAGTGATTGTGAACATTTCTTCATATATCTGTTAGCTACCTGAATGTCTTCTTTAGTGAAGTGTCTATTCATATCTTTTGCACATTTTTTAATAGGATTATTTGTCTTTTTGCAGTATCATGTAGATTTTAGAGATGAGACCCAGATCGGAAATGTCATAGGTAAAAACTTTTTCCCAGTCTGTAGGTAGTCCTTTTACTCTTTTGGGGAAGCCTTTGGATGAGCATAGGTGTTTGATTTTTAGGAGCTCCCAGTTATCTAGTTTTTCTTCTGCATTCTTCATAATGTTTTGTATACTGTTTATGCCATGTATTAGGGCTCCTAACGTTGTCCCTATTTTTTCTTCCATGATCTTTATCGTTTTAGATTTTATATTTAGGCCTTTGATCCATTTTGAGCTCTTTTTTGTGCATGGAGTGAGGTATGGGTCTTGTTTCATTATTTTGCAGATGGATATCCAGTTATGCCAGCACCATTTGTTAGAAAGACTGTCTTTTCTCCATTTAACTGTTTTGGGGCTTTTGTCAAATATCAGCTGCTCATATATGATGGATTTATGTCTGGATTCTAAATTCTGTTCCATTGGTCTATGTATCTGTTGTTGTACCAGTACCAGACTGTTTTGACTACTGTGGTGGTATAACAGGTTCTAAAATCAGGTAAAGTAAGGCCTCTCACTTTGTTCTTCTTTTTCGATAATGCCTTATTTACCCGCGGCCTCTTTCCCTTCCACATGAAGTTGGTGATTTGATTCCCCAACTCATTAAAGAATGTTGTTGGGATTTGGATCGGAATTGCATTAAATGTACAGAAGGCTTTTGTTAGAATAGACATTTTTATAACGTTAAATCTTCCTATCCATGAGCAAGGTATGTTCTTCCACTTAAGTCCTTTTTGGTTTCTTGCAGAAGTGTACTGTAGTTTTCTTTGTATAAGTCTTTTACATCTCTGGTAAGATTTATTCCTAAGTATTTTATTTTCTTGGGGGCTACTGTAAATGGCATTGATTTGGTGATTTCCTCTTCGATGTTCTGTTTGTTGGTGTAGAGGAATCTAACTGATTTTTGTATCTTTATCTTGCATCCTGACACTCTGCTGAACTCTTCTATTAGTTGCAATAGTTTTCTGGAGGGTTTCTTAGGGTTTTCTGTTTATAAGATCATGTCATCTGCAAATAAAGATATTTTTACTTCTTCCTTGCCAATCTGGATGCCCTTTATTTCTTTATCTAGCCTAATTGCTCTGGCTAGGACTTCCAGCACAATGTTGCATAAGAGTGGTGATAAAGGGCATCCTTGCTTGGTTCCCGTTTTCAAGGGAAATGCTTTCAGGCTCTCTCCGTTTAGGGTGATGTTGGCTTTTGGCTTTGTATAAATGCCCTTTTTTATGTTGAGGAATTTTCCTTCTATTCTTATCTTGCCGAGAGTTTTTATCATGAATGCGTGTTGAACATTGTCAAATGCCTTTTCTGCATGAATTAATAAAATCATGTGATTCTTGTCTTCTGTTTTATCTATGTGGTGGATTACATTAATTGTTTTTCTAATGTTGAACCATCCCTGCATACCTGGTATGAATCCCACTTGGTCATGGTGAATTATTTTTTTGATATGTTGTTGAATTCTATTCGCTAGAATTTTGTTGAGGATTTTTGCATCTATGTTCATGAGGGATATAGGTCTATAATTTCTTTTCTTGTGGTGTCTTTACCCGGTTTTGGTATCAGGGATATGGTGGCTTCATAGAATGAGTTTGGTAGTATTCTATCCTTTTCTATGCTCTAAATTACCTTTAGTAGTAGTGCTGTTACCTCTTTTCTGAAAGCTTGGTGAAGTCTGCAGTGAAGCAGTCCGGACTAGGGCTTTTTTTTTTTATGAGTTTAGTGCTATCCTTTTGATGTCTTTTTTTGTGTGTTGTTGACAGTTTCTTTTTCCCACTAAATTTTTTGTGCTGAGTAGATTTTCTTTATATATTGTCCTTTCCTCATATTTGTTGTTGTTGATTTTGTTTCTGCTGAGTCTCTATTTTTTTCTTGCATTTTATTTTGATGAGTAGGATAGTTTGTCTCCTTGTGGTTACCTTATTATTTACCCCTGTTTTTCTAAATTTAAACCTAACTTTTATTTCTTTGTATCGCTGTATCTTCTTCTCCATATGGAAAATATATGATTACATTTGTTAGTCCCTCTTTATTATTCTAATGTTGTCTCCTTTTATATAATAATATTGCTGTTATCCCGTTTTGAGCTTTTTTTTTATAATCTTGCTTTGTTTTTTTGGATTTCCCTATCTGGGTTGACTTCTGGTTGCTCTGCCCAGTGTTCTAGTCTTGGGTTGATACCTAATATTATTGATTTTCTAACCAAAGAACTCCCTTTAGTATTTCTTGTAGTTTTGGTTTGGTTTTTACGAAATCCCTCAACTTGTGTTTATCAGAAAATGTCTTAATTTCACCTTTATATTTAAGAGACAGTTTTGATGGATATATGATTCTTGGCAGGCAATTTTTTTCCTTCAATTTTTTAAATATGTCATCCCATTGCCTTCTTGCCTGCATGGTTTCTGTTGAGTAGTCCGAGCTTATTCTTATTGGCTCTCCTTTGTAGTTGACTTTTCCTTTATCCCTCACTGGTCTTATAATTCTGTCTTTAGCTTTGATTTTGGCAAGTTTGATTATAATATGTCTTGGTGACTTCCTTTTAACATCTACCTTATGTGGAGTTCAATGAGCATCTTGGATAGATATCTTCTCATCTTTCACGATATCAGGGAAGTTTTCTGCCAACAAATCTTCAACAATTCTCTCTGTATTTTCTGTTATCCCTCCCTGTTCTGGTACTCCAATCACTCATAGGTTATTTCTCTTGATAGAGTCCCACATGATTCTTAATGTTTCTTCATTTTTTTAAGTTCTTTTACCTGATTTTTCTTCAAATATATTAGTGCTAAGTGATTTATCTTTGAGTTCAGAAATTCTAGCTTCTGCTCCTCTGACTTTGTATTGAGTTGTCTACTTGTGTAATGTCATTGTTAATCTTCTGAACTTCTGATTGCTGCCTGTCTGTGGATTTTTCCAGCTTATTAATCTTTTCATTATGTTCCTGAATAATATTTCTAATTTCTTCAATTGCTTTATCTGTGCATTCCTTGGATTGTTCTGCGTATTGTCTCATTTCTTTCCTGATGTCTTGAAGGGTTCAGTATATTAAACTTTTGTATTCTGCATCTGGTAATTCAAGGAATGCACTTTCATCTAGGAAATCCCTGGATTCTTTGTTTTGAGAGCTTGTTGAGGTGATCATGGTCTGTTTCTTTATGTGACTTGATATTGACTGTTTCTTTCCAGCCATCTATAAGTTATTGTATTAGTTTATTTTATGCTTGCCTAGTGTGTTGTAGCTTCTTGCTTTGTTTCGTTTTTGTATACCCCTATGGGTTGCTTGAGTGAGCTAGCTTGATTATTTTTGCCTTTGGAGCTCTGGTGTCCTCTCCCCAGATGGATAGAGCTGTTATCAGTCTAGGAGTCCATTCAGTTTTCTTGTATGAATTCAGCTCAGGTTTCCAGGTCGTTGATCATCAAGTGTGTGGTACAGACTCTGTCCTACAGCCTTAGAGGGGCAGGGGTGATTGGCGTATATACCGGTATCTGATTGCAGCAGGGGGGTCATGCTCTGAACAAGGCAGGGGGCTGAGAACTGACCCCCAAGTGTGTCTGAGGAAAGCACATCCCTGTTCCCTAGAGTGTGCAGGTGGGTGGCTTCTGCCTATGGACCATGGGCACCCAATGTTCTTGGTTGTAAGGATTGGGGGGTACCAGTTATCTTTGGACCCCTGTCACAGGTAGCTGGGTTACCTGAGTGGAGCTAACAGTCCTTAGGTCCCTGATGTGGTTAGGTGGGGACCTTGTTTAAAAGGGAAAGCAATGTCAAACAGCTAACACCCACCTCTCTTCTCCACCACACAGCTGAAATGGTTGGAGCCTGCCAACAATAGCCTATTCTCCTGACATAGGCCCACACAGGTCCATGCAGAAGGGAAAGGTGCTCAAAGTCCGTGGACAGTTTATGCCTGGACAGGAGCTGCTTCTGTCCTGAGCTTTCCCAGTTAGTGGAGCTAGCAAATTATCTTTTCCCCAAAATGCAAATTTTTACCTTCCCCAAGGCCAGGATAATGGCTCTAGGTGCTCAACAGTGCCTACCTCAGGCCCAGGGAATTCAGCCGCTGAAGTCGGTTTGCGGGTGGGAGGTCGCGTTAAAATATACGCAAGTACTTAGCTTTTGCCAAGAGCACTGTTCTCCTCAGGTTCCAGAGGTGTGAGTGTGCTGTGTGGTTGCCTGCTTCTCCCTGAGAAAACTGAGGCTGAACACTAGTACCAGCCCCCCTCCGCTGCCACTCTGGGAATGGTGCCTGAGGGCTCCCCATGACTCAGGTCCAGCATCTCCTCTCCGCTTCTGAATAGTCTCTTCCTCCCCCTGCCCCTCAGTTCATTTTCTAAGCTTACCTTTGAAGCTCAGGTCTCCCAGCTTGTCACAAATATACTAGTTTGTCTTGTTTTTTGGCGTCTTTGTCATAAAAAGGGCTTGCCAGAAGCGTCTGTCTATTCCGCCATCTTGGCTCCGCCTCTCAGTCCTGACTTTTTGTGGACAGTATCTGCACCTTAAGAACAAAACCTCCGGAAATGATTCTTCAATTATACATTAGAATGGATCTATGGATCCATTTCACTGCTGGAAATGCCATTTACCTTTCTTCTCCAATAATCATGTGTGGCCACAAATGCTGGTAGTTATATATAATAAAATATACTCCTTATTAAAAAAAGAAGAAACATTCAGAGGTCAACTTTTGTCTCTGCAACATGTAGATGAAGAACAGCATGGTGTACTTAGGGAAACAAAATATTTAAACTCTGAAGTACAGGAGGAATTGGAATTTATTTTCCTTTGGGAAATTGTGAGATATTTTGCTTTACAATATCGTGTTGTTCAGAAGGCCTCTCAATCATGAGGAAAAATTATTGAAATTGATCTAAAAATTACTTTCCATTGGAAAAGTTCTATGAATATGAGAACACAACCACTTTATACATTTCATAAGCAGGATATAAAAATACATTCTCATAGTTAATGTCAAGAGTTTTTACATATACGGAAGCAAGCTGAGCAGGGAAATGTTAACAAAGAGACTTAAAAATAGATGATAGATAGGAAATATGTATATATATGTATATATGAATGAAAAAACAGAAAATAAAACTGCCATTTCACTATAAAGTAACATACAAATACCTAGCTCAGTCATATTAGAACTATAAATATCATGGATGGAAATTTCAAATAACTTTTGGAAAACTCAGATTTAAATTCTTGTTAACTCACCTGTATAAAATATCTTTTTCCAAAACATCATTATTGGACCTTTACTATTGAATTTGCCATCATATCTTGTGTTTGGCTATCTGCTTGGGAAAGGACAAGGAATGGAAGCAAGGCTCGTAGCATGTCAAGCTCTAGCTGCTTTGGCAAAACTGTGTGATGAGACTGGCTCAGTACCTGCCTACTCTGATCCTCTGGCCCCTAACCAGTGAGCATTATCAAATGTATACATGAAGGCCAAACTCCTACAGAGTAATAAAAAGAAAAAGCAGAATTCTAAAAGTAAAAATTCTAGATGCATTAGATCTACACTGTCTAAAATGGTAGCCAATAATTACAGATGACTTCTGCAACACATGAAATGTGAGTAGTCTGAATTGAGATATGCTGTGAGTATAAAATATGCACCAGGGTCATATTTCATTTACAAAGGAATGTAGAATATCTCATTAATGATTTTGTGTTGATTACATGTGAAATGATAATGTTGTGGATTTTTTTGTTTCAAGTATAATTTTAAAATTAAGTTCACCTGATCTGGTAGAAATGCTATTGTGTAGATTCTGGAGCCTAGACTTCAAAAGGTCTTGCCTTTCCCCCTTCTTGATTTTAGGACATAGCTCTGGAATCCCATGAAGGAAGCTGGTCTAGACTACTGGAAGGTAAGAGTCTACATAGAGGAGAACCAAGGCTTGCCAGCCAAAAACCAGGACCAAGTGCCCGGTCTGTAAGTGAGGCCATATTGAATCCTCCAGTTCAACCCAGAGGAATGAATGAGCCAAGGAAAAATCAGCAGAGGAACCACTCATCCAACCCACAGAATTGTGAGTTAAAAATAAATTGTTGGTTAAAGCAAAAAAAAAAAAAAAAAAAAAATTAAACTCACCTGCTTCTTTTTACTTTTTAATATGGCTACTGGAAAATTTTAAATTGCACATTAGCTAGTACTTTTGGCTTCCATCAGATTTCTATTGAAAAACATTGTATTAGAACTTGACTGGGTTAGGCTTTAGTTTGGCCAATACAATATGCATTAGGGCAAAAAAAGAAACAAAAAATGTGGTGGCTAGTGCAAGGGTAAAAATGGAATGGCAGAGGGGTCTGAACTCCTCTAACTTCGAAAGTGGAATGGAGAACCAAGATCAGCAGCCCAAGGCTGATTACTATGAGGGAGGCTTTAGACATACCTCTGCTCTAAACTTTTACCAATTCTGACACCAGCCGTCCTTCCCACAGAACTATTTCTCTGCTGGGTTTGATAATTTGTTGCAGTGGCTACATAGAACTCACAGACCATACTTGCAGTTATAGGGTTTATTAGGGAGGTAACAGGTTATAATTCAGGCTCAGGAATGCCCACAATACAGTTCTTCCATCGGGACAACCTCTTCTCAGCCATGCCTGTTAGCACACCTCTCTCTGGCCTCTCAGCCTCTCTGCCCAGCCTCCGTCCTGCTAGGGCAAGTGTTACAAAGCTCTTTTAGCTCTGCTGCTAAGTGTCCAGAGACACTCAGCTTTCTCACTCCATGGTCCAGGAAACCCACCGCACTGTCTCCTGCTGGTCTCCTGCTAGTATCTTGCAGGTCTCCTGGTTACGCTGCTGCCGTTTCTCTGCCACTGCTTCCTGCCATCTGTGGTGTTGCTGCTCTCTCTGTCTCCTGGATCTAGGAGGTTCTCAGCACAATAATCCCGAGTCCAAAGGACACTCTCCACTCCTGGCATTTCTTTCTTGGTAGTGGTGCGATCCTCTCCTCCTGCCTCTGGGATGGCCCATTTTAAGCCTAACAGGGTGGCAAAACTGGCCTATCCCCTCATTAGGGTTGCACATACATTATTTACACGGTCCCATCCCCACAATGGTGCCATGCACCTTATTTACATTATTAGCAAACTAACCAGTCCCCTTGGTGGACGACAAGTATCTCATTTGCATAGCCCCAGCCAGTTATTTGGTAGAAGTTACAAAAATTATGGCTAGAGGGGCCATATTAATTAATTCAGTGTACCGTAACAAGAGATGTCTCATTTATTTATATTTTCAATTTATTGTTGCTGTTGTACTTCAGGTGAATGTTTACAGAGCAAACTAGTTTCTCATTAAACAATTAACGTTACATTGTTTGCCAACCCCGCGACGTATCAGCACTGTTCTCAACCTTGGATTCCCTATTACCAGCTTTCCTGTCCCCTCCTGACTTCTTCTTCTTGCCCCTGGGCTGGTGTGTCCATTTAGTCTCACTTTGTTTTATAGGCCTGTCTAATCTTTGCCCGAAGGGTGAACCCCAGGATTGACTTCATTACTGAGCTATCAGGATGTCTGGGGCCATACTCTCGGGGTTTCTCCAGTTTCTGTCAGACCAGTAAGCCTGGCCTTTTTTTTGTGTGAGTTGGAATTTCGTTCTATGTCTTTCTCTCTCTCTGCCCAGGACCCTCTATATGATCCCTGTCAGAGCAGCTAGTGGTGGTAGGAGGGCACCATCTAGTAAGGGAAGTATTATTTTGATATCAGTTTGAGTTTGAATCCAAGTTATGGAGAGGAAGAAGTTAAATAAAGCATCTGGCCTGTGATCCATTTTTCCTTCAATTATGGAGAAGGAGTCCTCCTTGGGAGGGGGGGGAGTAAAGAAGGGAGGTGACCTTGATCCTTGAGCAAATAGACTAACAGCATTTGTTAGGAAGAGAATCTTTACCTGTGGAATGCTTTGAGCAGGATACCCCTGCTCGAGTATTGCTTATGACAAAAACAATAGCAAGAGCAACAACAAGCTCACAATCTATGTATTTCTGTGGTACAGCTCCCTAGAGTGGAAAATGTCATATAAGGTGCACAATTCTAAGGTATAAGATGGAGATAAGATAGAGATGTTTCTTAAGTTAAAGTCTCCCTGCTATGTGAAGTAACCAGAGCACCTTACAGAGGCTTTATCTTTTATATATTACATATGCCGTATGTTTTATATACAGAGACCTCCTGTATTTTTCTGGACAGAAAGTGCATGTTCAACAAGAAGGGGATGGCCCTTGAAGGTCACACATGTTTTCTCAGACCACTCCTTATATTCTTGTGCTTTTCACTTGGTTGAATTATTGAAATAATCAGTAACATTTGATACTGGTCCTGGTGTTGCAGTGAGTAAGCACTCAGCTGCTAACCAAAGGTTGACAGCTCAAACACACCAGCCGCTCTGAGAAAGATGTGGTAGTCTGCTTCCATTAACATTACAGCTTTTAAAACCTCATAGGGAATTTCTACACTGTCTTATAGGGCCACTATGAGTAGCAATCGACTAGATGGCAACTGGTTTAAGATTTAGGTAACTTTGATTTAAGAATTAAATCCTTGACTTTAGCTCAGAATACATTATACTTCCTTTATGACTTTGTCTTTTATATGTGAGTTAGGAAAATAAAAGTGAACTATTCTCATAAAGTGAATCAGATCTGCATTTGATATTAATGATGCTTTTTATCTGCTTTTATATCAAAGAGACCACCATTTCTGTTCCCAGGAGGAAAGGAGTGGTCAAAAGATAAGACTCCATAGCCCTAAACTGAATCTGCTCTCATAAATATGCAAAATAATTTGTGTGCTTCTTTATATAATTGCTGCAAAATGCTATTTCCACAAAATGTAATTTAGCTCTTCATTTCCAGTTCTTTTCCAGTTTATGTGATATATGGGTATTCATGTATGAATAATGAAATTAGAAAAGTGAATTGTGTGATCCAATAATTTTTCCAGTTTTCAATGGAAAAGAATGTCTAACTAGGATTTAAGACAAAAAAAAATTGCAAAGGTAACATTATTAAAAGAAAAAAAAAAAACACAGCAAGGGTATTATGGATTGAATCGTGTCCCCCAAGAATATGTTTGGGATCCTAACACCTATACCTGTTGATGTAATCCCACATGGGAATAAGGTTTTCTTTGTTCTCTTAATGAGGCCATATCAGTGTAAGGTGTGTCTTAAACCCAATAACTTTGGAGATATGAAAAGGGCAAATTAGGCACAGAGAGATAAGCAAAAATAGAGGGAAAGATACATGCCATGTGGAGATTGCCAAAGAACACCGAGAAGAAAGCTAGAGAAGCAGAGACAAGGATTTTTCCCCAGAGCAAGTATAGAGAGCCTTTCCCTAGAGCTGGCACCCTGATTTGGACTTCTAGCCTCCTAAACTGTGAGACCATAAATTTCTGTTTGTTAAAGCCACCCACCTGTGGTATTTCTGTTACAGCATCACTAAGAAACTAAGGCAGTGAATGGGGGAACTAGGAAAACAATGCATTGTCCTGAATTCCTTCTTTTGATTGCAGAAAAGGAAGAGCAGTGAGTTCTAAATTCTTAAACCATCTGCCTGTTCTCTGAATGCTAAGTGTGACTATCCAGAGTGTATGTTTCTTTCTGGAACATAATAATTTTTATATATAAAAAATAAGATCTGTAATCTACTATGGGAATAGAGCTTAATTGGTTATAATGATAAAATAAATACATAAATAAAAGACTATTTGGAGCTAGTGTGGAGTAAGAACAGAACAGGACCCAACAACATGAAATGAGATTAGTACCCAAGAAGAATGGAGGAACAATGGGGCCTGGTGGGGATGAGTGCAAAACGTTTAAGTACACTGGTGATGTATAGTTTGATTTCAAGATTTTTTTTATTAGGCAGTGTGATTTAATTCCCTTCTGTTAGCCTCAAAATTTTAGTAAACATCTATTGTATATAATGGTCTTAGTTAAATTATTAGGAATTAAGGGCAGAAGCTATGAAGTAGAATGTCTTTCTCCATGACACTCCTCTGCCAAAGCCTGCTGTGGATAGCTGTTATTGTTGTTTTTGTTAGGTGCCATCGAGTCAGTTCTGACCCATAGCGACAGTGTGTCACAGAACTAAAAATAACAGCATTCGTCAAATGAGGATGTTAGACACAGCACACCAGGTGATGATTATTTTGACCTTCATGACACTGCTAAGATGCTGCTAAGCCTAAGACGCTGCTGAGACCCTTGTTGAAAGAATGAATGAGTGGACGATTGGATAAATGATAAATAAAATAAAATGAATCGTACAGTTTAGGTTCTGGAGCTTCTGTGTCAGACCCACAAGCCGTTAAGGTACTTTGTCCTGGGAATCACTGGTTGGGAAAGTTTAGTGATTCCAACTTCCTCCAAAAGTTTGATGTCAAAGCCACATAAAGCATTCTATTAGTCATTTGAATAGAGACTGAAAACATACCTTCAGGAATCATATTCATTTCAGTTGTAAAGCTGAAATGGATAATACGAACATGAAGCTTATTACGGTTTTATCTCTATACTCCCTTTCCATTTTCTGCTTTGTAATGCTGGGGCTGGGAACGGGCAAATCTATTTCAGTATCACCACCTTGTTCTGTTAGCCAATGGAGGGTGATAGAGGGATAGTGCACAGCTGGGACTGGAAGTAGGACTCATTCTTTCTGGCTCCTTCTGTGCTCCTATTGGCTCCCTCCTTATTGCTCCTTTGGACATGAACCAGTAACACTTCTTCCCCTTGACGTTGGTAAATTGTTCCCGTAGCAACAACTGAGTCCAGTTTACAGTTTTTCCAGCCTTTGCAGAGCCAGTCTCACAGCGTCCTTTTAGGAACAGCAGTGTGGGTTGGACAGTGACCCAGCCTCAGAGTTCTGGTTTAGAGGCCCATGGGGATCTTGCTGCTAGTCAGAGACTTAAAGAGCAGAAAGCTAACCACTTTTCCTCAGAGGTTCAACTAGTGTTGAAGAGTTTCCTCTTCCAAGTTTCTAAGTCATAAAAATTCCAACCCTTTCCCTTTGCTTCCTGAGGCTTAGAAGTGGTAGGTGTCTCCAGAAGTTGTTACTGCCATGATACCTTCATGTTCTCTCTTTGACTTTAAGTTACCTGGTTAACAGCTTTATGCCTAGTTAACAATTCTTTATATAAAATTCTCTCTGTTAAAATAAGGGGTGTGATTTGTGTCTCTCAACTGGACCCTGAACGAGCATGTATATACATATGCCATTGTTGTTAGGTGCCATTGAGTTGGTTCCAACTCACAGTGACCATATGTACAACAAAACTAAACACTGCCCGGTACCAAGCCATCCTCACAATTATTACCATGTTTAAGCCCATTGTTGCAGCCACTGTGTCTGTGCCAATTCACCTCATTTAGGGTCTTCCTCTTTTTTGCTGACCCTCTACAAAGCATGATGTCCTTCTCCAGGGACTGGTCCCTCTTGATAACATGTCTAAAGTAAATGAGACATATACACATATAAAACCTAAAAAAAAAAACAACAAAAAAAAACGGTTCTTATGGAGTTGGTTCTGACTCATAGCGACCCTATAAGACAGAGTAGAACTGACCCATAGAGCTTCCAAGGAGTGCCTGGTAGATTCAAACTGCCAACCTTTTGGTTAGCAGCCGTAGCTCTTAACCACTGTGCTACCAGGGTTTCCATACACATTTACATTTATGTACATTCCCTGGTTGGATTTTTTGACAACTAATCTATTCTTTCCCTAGAATGTTTTGTTTCCTTTTTTTTTTTTTTAACTTTCTTATAGCTCCTTCTACTTAGGTTAATTGACATCTGGCATTCTATTACAGGTTAGTTTCCTTATAGGTGGTAAATGATATTAGTCTTTGGTTTTGCAAATTCTGTGTTACCCTTAGAATTCTCACATGTAACTCTTAAGATCTAAAGATGAAACAGTGGGAAAGTGGAGTTGGCAATGGTAAATATTGTTCATGTTGCATGTAGTGTCTTGCTTCAAAAAATTCGCTACTCAATATCAGCTGGCTAGAGGTGGTTAGGTAGTTGACCTAGCTGAGTAGGCTATCATACTTTTGACATTTCAGCAGATGATTTTGGAGTAATGATTCAGGGATTTTTACAGTGTTTCTTTTGATATTGACCAGTTTAATATATGGATATTAAATCCTCATTCTCAAAAATAATGCCCATCCACAAAAACACATGCTTACAGGAAGTTAGTCAATAGACTACTACATTCTAAAGGGATTTACTAATAGTTGTATTTTCAATTCCATCTTAAGAGGATATTCTTTAAAGAAAGGATTTACAGTAAGTTCTAAGGATAGAAAGGGGCTACCCGGTCTCAGAGGATGTAGAATAAGAACAGCACTGAGAAATACTTAAATTCAAAATGGATAAAAGTGAGTAGTGATAGACAAAAGAGCATTATTCTGAGCCAAATAAATCAGAGAAAAAGGGGAGAGACAAAAGACATGGTGAGAATATGCCATTGATTGTTTGCCAAATTTGAATGACATAAAAAGAGAGAATTTTGGTCAAAGTGCAATTCATACATATACACTTTAGTCGTTTTTTGTTGTTCGATTTGCTTTTTTTTTTTCTAAATGAGATTAGTTCTCTAAATCTGTTAAGTACTTTCTTGTGCCTTTGACTATTTTCCTAATTCAAAGTTATTTTAAGTGAGTGTCCTGAGGTTTTAGAGCAGCTGTTATTTAAGGTAAAAGATCAACTCAGCTGTCTGTGAGGAGAACATTGTAGACCACTTGGTAGTTTAGGAGAAACATATCTCTTTTGTAAGGACTTTTTGAGATTTGAATCCCTATATAATTTTAACAATTTATTAGGATAAATAAATGCCATTCAACTTTACTCTCAAAAAGCACCTTTAACATGCCAGAGAACCATGGACGAAAGAAATTGAAGATAGGGAAGGCTATTCAAGGAACAAAAAGGTTAACGAAACAAATACTCATATTTTTCTACAAGCTTTTTTTATGATTTATTTATATACTTAAGAGCAGAAGAAAAATAAGTTAAATTCATTTATTTCAAAATAAACCAAAACCAAACCTATTGCCTTCGAGTCGCCTCTGACTCACTCATAGCGACCCTATCGGACAGAGTAGAACTGCCTGTAGGGTTTCCGAGCAGCAGCTGGTGGATTCTAAATGCCAACCTTTTGGTTAGCAGCTGAGCTCTTTACTGTACCGCTAGGGCTCCTATTTCAAAATATAAAACGAATACTTGGAAGCCCAGTCTATGCCTGATAATCAAATACACCATTCTCATGAGGATTAAAAAAAAAGATGTATCTGGTAATATGGATGTTTAATTCCTAAATGCATGATTTAGTCACTGGCTTGTGTTGTTAAGTTCCCTTAACATACCATTTAACTTTTTAGATATCAACTAGGTCTATTAGGTCTATTTTTTGTAGATATGAAAATAGCAAAGTTCTGTCTTCGAAGAAAGTCATCAGTGTTTAAATTGCAGAATGTAATGTATCTGCCCCAAAGTATGAATATTTTGCCAGAGGATTTAAGCCAGCAATCAGGGTTGTATTTTGTGTACAGAAGGCACAGCAATGCAACTATTGGGTGGAGTAGAAGTTGAGAAATTGCCCTCTGTGTAAAATGTAAGTGGGGGACCGTCATGATTTATTGCCATGTACATGGTATTAGTATCTATGCAGGTATAACAAATTAAACTTACATTTCTGCTAATAAGTAAACCAGCAAATGACAATATCCAGAGAACAAGTCTCTGAGAAATTCTACCTGATAGTTTTGTGGTTTCTAAATTAGCTTTTTAAATTTTAATGATGGTGTCCTGGAAGGAACATCATATTTCATAGCTTTAGAACTACAATGCAACTTTAGAAATACCACAAGCTTTCTAAGAAATTCTTTGCTCCCTGTAAATAAGTATTTCAAAAGTTCGGTTAAGAAAGCATTTTTGAGATTTCTACTTCTTGGCAGAGTATATATTGCTCTATTTCCCCAAAGGACTCATCTATTCCAAAACACTTTCAAATAAAAAAAATATTGGATTCAAATTAAAATTTGTTTGATGTTTTTGTTTTTAAATACTCCCAACCTACTTTAAATTTATTTTTCCTTTCAGTTCAAAATACCACGTCTTTGGGAAAAAAAAAAAATGTTTTTTACCTTTTAAATCAAAACCTTGGATTGCATGACAGGAAAAACAAACCTTGCAACAAAGGAAAAGAAAGGTTGAATAACAAATAAATTAGATTCAGACTTGAGATAACAAAAATAGCTGTAATCAGAAGATATGTTTTATTATTACAGATGGAGATAATGCTGAGAGAAGTGTGGGAGAATGCCTAAGGCTTATTTTAAGACAAATGTAACAATATATTACCTACCTGCTTTATTTGCACATATGTATATTTTTTTTAAAAATGCCTTTTCTGCCATCTCTTATTTTTTAATAATGAAAAGCAAATTTCATCATTACAGGAGTAGGATTGATATTAATAATAATTTATTATGTGTTTTTTTATATACATAATCCATAACACCATATGCTATGTACAGAGGGACAATCAAATCAAAAACAATGGAATTCCTGTCTTCAGGAAGCTTACAAGCCTTCTTGGAACAAAGTATAATAAACCTGAGGGGAAAAAAAAACCTAGGTATTTTCTGTATCAAATGATTCTGTGACAGATTTTTAAATTCAAGGAAGACAATCCTCAGAAGAAATAATAAGCATATGTGCTCATAGGGCTCTGAGGAATCATTTTTGTGAAGTACTTCAGGGAAAAAGAATATTGTTTCTTAATAGAAAATAGGTTAGGATAAATTACAGCACAGAGGAGACGAGAAAAGAAACTGCAAAATTTTGAATTCTGGATAAGAGAACTGGAATTTGAAAAAAGACGTGACTCGCAGTCTAATTTCAAATGGTTTTTTTAGCTTCTTTGAACCTTGATTTTCTCGTCTGATAAATAGTTATATTGGAGAATTTTTTTTTTAATATATATTTTGTAGTGCTAAAATTTCAATGGCTCAAAGCAGTACATAGGGGGCTATTGGAAGTAAATTGACAGACAATGTGAGAATTCACTAATTGAGCCTATAGCAAAAGTATGCACTCTTCAAAAAAATGTTATTACAGAATTTTTAGTAAAATAAAGGAAAGAAATTCACACACACACACACACACACACACACAAATATTCATATTATGGACCAGACACTAGACTTAGCATTTCCTATTGGAAGAAATATCTTTCTTTCCTTAAGTCTTCTTTAGGCTTACCCAAAACCCAAAAGCCAAACCCACTGCCACTGAGTGGATTCCGACTCATAGCGACCCTATAAGACAGAGAAGAACTGCACAAGGTTTCCAAGGAGCACCTAATGGATTTGACTGCCGACCTTTTTAGGTTAGCAGCTGTAGCTCTTAGCCACTACACCACCAGGGTTTCCAGCAATACGAAAATAACGCTGTTTACGTACCGTAAAAAAACCACCAGTTGCTGTAAAGTTGATTTTGGCTCATGGTGGCTTCACGTGTGTGAGGGTAAAACTGTGCTCCACAGGGTACGCAGGGGCTGACTTTTTTGAAGTAGATCAGCATGCCTATTTTTGGAGGCACCTCTTTGGGTGTACTCACACCTCCAACCTTTTGATTAGTAGCGGAGCATGTTAACCATTCTCATCACCCTGTCATCCCTCACCTTCTCAAAGGAGTTTGAATAGTTTCCAGTTTTGAGTGACAGTCAGTACAGCTACTATATATATTTGGTAAAGTTTTTTGTGTTAACAGAAGACATGAGTTTTTGTTTTGTTTCATTTTAATTTCTCTAGGATAAGTACTCAGGAGTGGTGTGTCATATGATACATGAATATTTAACCTGCCAAACTGTGTTTGGAAACTGTTACCATTTTGCTTTTCCATTAGCAGTGCATGGGAGTTCCAGTTGCCTACATCCATGCTAGCCCTTGGTATTATTAGTATTTTTTTTTTTATTTTAACCACCCTAATAGGAAACCCTGGTGGCATAGTGGTTAAGTGCTACAGCTGCTAACCAGGAGGTCGGCAGTTTGAATCCGCCAGGTGCTCCATGGAAACTATGGGGCAGTTCTACTCTGTCCTATAGGGTCGCTATGAGTAGGAATCGGCTGGAAGGCAATGAGTTTCGGAAATGGTTAACTATGGGACCCTGGTGACACAGGGATTAAGAGCCTGGCTGCTAACCAAAAGATTGGCAGTTTGAATCCACCAACTGCTCCTTGGAAACCCTGTGGGGAAGTTCTACACTGTCCTGTAGGGTTGCTGTGAGTTGGAATTCACTCCACGGCAACCATTTGATTTGGTTTAATGGTTATATAGTCATGTATAGTCACGTACAGTCATGTGCCTATTTTCCATTTGTATATCCTCTTTGCTAAAGTGCCTTTTCAAGGATTTTTTTAAATTAGGTTGATTATTTTCATACTGTTGAGAACTAATATACAGGATAAAAATCCTTTGGTGCATACATCATTTGTAAATTTTTTTTTCCCAGTTTGTTGCTTATCTTTTCATTTGACTAACAGTCTTTTACAGAGCCAATATTTTAATGTTGGTAAAGACCAATTTATCAATATTTTATTTTTATAGATTATGCTTTTGGAATCATATCTAGGAACTCTTTGCCTAATACCAGGAAACCAGGATTTTTCTTCAAAAATTTTTATACTTTTAGGCTTACTTTTAGAATATCATCCTTTGGAGTTAAGTTTTACATAGGTGTTGGATTTTTCTGGACTCTACTCTGTTTTATCTATAAATACTACGTATGCATGTGTGTAATTCCTAATTCACTTATCTCATCAGTTTTTGAAGTTTTCAGCTATAGATTCTGTGCATTTTTTTACTCTGATAAAGAAATATTACAATTTTTAAGTATTGACGTTTTAATTTGGATTTCCAATTTGGCATTTTTAATATATACATTTTTTCCCTGTGTTGACAAATACCATGCAAAGTGGTTAAGTCATTTGTAATCGTCAGGTATTTTTTGTACCACATTTATGTGCCTTCTACGTTTGTTTGCCAGATGCGCAGCCCCGGAGGTATTTTCTTAAATGCACTATGTAATTTTGTTACAGCAAAATGTAAAAAAAAAAAAAAAAAAGATTGGTATAGTGACACTTATGAAAATACGTCAGGGGGGAGGGCGTGTGTGTCTGGCAAACAAAAGTAGGAGGTATGCATGAAATGCATACAAATGTAGTAGATTTCTTGGTATCTTACATGTAGGCCATAATGTCATCTGTGAAAAAAGATGGTTTTGTTTCTTCCTTTCCAATGTCTATGCATTTTTATTTCTTTAACACTAGCTAAGATTTTCCATACAATCCTGAATAGAAGTGGTGAGAGTAGATACCTGGCATATTTCCTGATCTTAGAAACAAAGCATCAGTCTTTCATCCTTAATTATGAAGTTATTTGGAGGTTTTTGTAGATACCCTTTATCACATTGAGGATTCCCTCTTATGCCTAGTCTATTGAGAGTTTTATCATGAATGGATTGTAACTTTTTTAATGCTTTTTTTTCTTTTGCATCAATTGATAACATCATGTGGATTTTCTAATTTAGATTATTAAGATGGTGAATTCCATTGATTGATTTTTTGAATATTGAACCAGTCTTGCATTACCAAGATAATTATATTGTTCTTTTTCCATATTGCTGTATTGTATTTGGTTTTATTTTGTTGAGGATTTTTCCATGTCCTGATATTCAGGAGGGTTTGATTTGTCATTTTCTTTTTTTGTACTGTCTTTGGTTGGAGTATCCTGCTAGTGCAAATTTCGTAAAATAAATTTGAAAGTGTTTCTTCCTTTTCTATTTTCTGTAACAGAACTAGTGTTATTTCTTCCCTAAAACTTCGTAGGATTCACTAGTGAAAGCATTTAGGCATGAAGATAGGTTTTTTAGATTTCAAGTCGCCAATACAATTTTTTTTTTTCAAGTAACTGTAGAACTATTGAGCTTATCTATCCCATACTGAGTGAGTTTCGGTAGATTATGGGTTTTGAGAAATAAGTACATCTCATCTAAGTTGCCAAATGTATGTGCTTAGAGTTGTTCATAGTGCTCTATCACTTTTCCTTTAATGTCAGTATAGATTGTAGTGATATCCCCTCTTTCATTTCTAATGTTGATAAATTGTGTCCTTCTCTCTTTTTTCCCATGGTCTATCTTGGTATCATTTTATCTTTTTTTTTTTTCCGAGTTCCTTAGGGTGGAAGTTTAGATTACTGATTTTTTTTTTCTCTAAAGAAAACAATTGCAACTGAAAACTTCTGTCTAAGCACTACTTTATCTGCAACATAAAAGTGTTATTATGTTGTATCTTCATATCCTTTTAGTTCAAAATAACTTTTAATCTCCCTTGAGTCTTTCTCTTTAACCCATGTCTTATTGAAAAGTTTTCTTTGTTTCTTTTTTCTTTCTTCCTTTCTAAATTCCTTCCTTCCTTTCTTCTTCTTAATGATCCAGGACAGGGTTTATCTTGTTAACGCTGCATATATGCGTTTGTAAAGAATGTGTGTCCTGCTATTTTGGGATGGGATGTTAGATAAATCCCAAGTAGTTACACTTGATTGATGGTTCAGTTCTGTTCCTATATATGTGGGTTCAATTTCTATTGACTGTGTCTTTCTGTGACTGAAAGGGAGTATTGAAGTATAGTTATGGATTTTTATGTCCTTTCTGACTTGTAAGTTTTTGTTTTGTTTGTTTTAAAGGTCTGTTTTACAACTGATAGGTGTTCTTAATTAATTAACCCCATTATCATTATTTATTTCCCCTCTTTATCTTTGGGGAGACCTTGCTCTGAAGTCTATTTTTATTTTCTACCTTTTGCTCTTTCTCCCTCTCTTTCTTTCTTTCCTTCCTTTCTGTCTCTCTCCCTCCCACCCTCCCTCCTTCCTTCTCTCTCTCTTTTCTGCTTTACTTTTTCAGTGAATTGACCTTTTTATTATAATATAATTCACATCCCATAAAAATCGCCTTTTAAAGTACACAGTTTGATGTTTTTTTATTATATCCACACGGTTGTGCAGCTGTAACTTTTATCTCCTATCTAGTTCCAGAACATTGTTGTCACTCCAAAAAGAAAACCCATTCCATTCGTTTCTCCCACCTAGCCCTTGACAAGTAAAAATATATATGTATATATATTTTTTATATAAAACTCAACCTCATTGCTGTTGAGTCTATTCTGACTCACAGTGACCCTACAGGACAGAGTAGAACTGCCCCACAGGGTTTTCAAGGAGCAGCTGGAAGATTCGACCTGCTGACCTTTTTTAACACCCATAGCACTTAACCACTATGTCACCAGGGTTTCCATATATATATATATATATATATATATATATATTTATTCTGGACATTTCACATAACTGGAATCATAGATTATGTCTTTCATGCCTGATTTCTTTCACTTATAATGCTTTCAAGTTTCATCAATGTTATAGCATGACTCAGTACTTCAGTCCTTTTTGTGGCTGAATAACAAATTTCTCCTAATTGAACTTTTCCCTCAATTTTGAAAAGTAATTTTTGTGAATAAATAATTCTTTGTTAACACTCTTTTTCTTTGAATATGTAATCCCACTTTTGCATGACTTCCATAGTTTCTGATAAGAAATCAGCTGCTGATTCACTATCCCAGTAAGTTTTGAGTCACTCCTCTCTTGCTGTTTTCAATATTTTTCCTTGTTTTTGGCTTTCAGCAGTTTGATTTTGGTGCGTCTAGCTGTGGATCTCTTTGAGTTTATCCTACTTGGGATGTGGGTGCCTGTCCCCTCAGCCATCACTGAGCTGGGAAATAGGAGATTGTAGCCAGTAAGCAAAGATGCCACAATGTTCTCTTGCCAAAATTTAGTTTCCTCTTTCTTCAATAACAACTCCCCCAGTTGTTTAGGTTTTCGATTAGATTCTATATTTTAAAAAAAGTTGATTTTGGCAGTTGTTGCTGCTTAATGGTGCATCAGTGAAGGGGTGGATATTTGGAGCTCTCTACTTCATCACTTTAAGTGATTTTACTTTGGCCTAATATATTTTATTAAGCTGATTAGAATCAGTTCATACAGGGCTTTACATGATTGCTTTCCTGCACTTTTTCCTCATCATGGCTTCTCTAATATCTCTAAGCATCTGGGGCTCTTCCCTTTGATCCTCTGACCAGTAATCTGTGAACTTAGTTGCTCTGTTCTACTGTGCCCTTTTTGGTTGTGTCATATCTGTGCCCTAAAGGCAGGAGAAAAATCCATTGCCATTAAGGTGGTTTCACAAAGTGCAAAAAAAAAGATGTTTGCCTCACCTTTTTAGGATCACAGCTCCCTTGATCAGCAAGGAAGATTTCCTTTCTCCTAAGCCGTACCCCCTCTGGCTCTGTTGCTGCTACTCTTGCTGCTGGAACTGGATTGCCTGGTGGCTATGGTTCAATAAAAGAATTTTAAAAAATGATAAAAAAGACAAAACAAAATATATATGAGATATTTCTACATTTTTTCTGTGTTAGGAGTTTTCTTTCCTTCATTGCAATTAGGTTCGCAGGAACCAGAGGAAAAGTAAAAGAGTAAAATCACCACTAATTTATTCACATTTCAAGTTTTTCCCACTGATTTACCTGGTAATATTTACTTTTCAGTGTCTTCAAATAGCAGTTCCATATATTCTGCTCCAGGTTTTATAGCTGCATTACATGTGATAAACAGGGTAGAGTATTCTTATGCCATCTTACCTGGGTCAGGAGTCCCAATAGATTCTTCTTTAGTACAATAGTATCACTGCACATTCCTTAAATATTTACTGTGAGACAAAATATTGATTTTTACATGCACTGTTCTGAGCTAGACTGCCTGGGTTCAAATTACAACTCTACTACTTCATAGCTATAGACCATGTACAAATCATTTAAACATTCTGCCTGTGTTCTCATTTTTTTAAAGGGAACAATGATAATAATAATATCTTCCTCACAATAAGTTCCTTAGTTAAAATGTGTAAGTGCTTAGGATAGTTCTTTTTAGATTCAGAGTACCATATAAGCTTTATTCTTACGATTTTGAAAAAAAAAATGTAATTTCTAATTCACCATCTTCTGAAAAATGCCCACTATTCAATAGTAGGAATATTAAGCTACATCTGCCATCACTTTGTTCATTTCAGACATTATCAAAATGCAGATTACCTCTTTCTAGTTTAGGTTGCTACTTTCTTTTTTATTCTGTTTCTTTCATTGCTTTATATAAGATTGTCCTGTGAAGATGCAGTGATAATGACCTGGTCTGACCACTGTGGCAATTAAATCACATAACCAGAAAGCTATTTTTGTAGTACTGTGAGAAGATTATTAATTGCTGATGTATCTATTTCAGAGAAAGTCAAATATTGGGCAAAGGGCATGTGCTGATAATCATGCATCAGCCAGGATTCAAAGGGAAACTTAAAACCAAGCTTCCTCAGGATGAAGATAACAATCAGAAGACTAATGTTCTTATGTGAAGAAAAAAACCACAAAAACACTCCATCTTTCACTTTTCCTCCTCTGCTAAGGTTAGGTCACTAAGAGAATACCTTTAGACATTGTTAGGAATTATTATTGTATCTTTTTCACTAATATCCATAAAAATTTCAGAAGAATATCAAAACAGAACACCTTTTTATGTTTGCAGCCTAGACAAAACAAGAACATGATTCTGTTTGGAAGAATTATCTTAATGGAATTTAGACTTGAGAAAGTTTGTAGCATGCTTAGAAACTTTATGGACACTGAACCAAATGTCATAACCACGTATGTATATATGTATATCCAAATACATTTATCCAGTACACAGTCAATTCTTATTTGTGGTATTTTGTTCTACAGAGTTCTATGAACACCAGTCTTGTGTGTAGGGTGACTCAAAGTTTTCACTGCTGTGTTCATGAGAACGTCCACAAATGTCTGTGAAAGTGCCACAGGTAATGATTTTGGCAAGCAGGTAGATTTGTAAATATGGAATTTGTGAATAATGAGCATTGGCTGTATATACATGTGTATAGGTATATGCATGTATGTACATATATATGTGTGTGTGTTTACAACTTGATGACAACTAAGAAAAAAAATATATATGTATAGTGGTTAGTTGCCATTAAGTTGGATACACAAACAACTCAATGGAGCAAATGGTTAAACACTTGACTACTAGCCAAAGGGGTGTAGATTCAAACCCACCCAGAGACACCTTGGAAGGTAAGCCTAGCAATCTGATTCCACAAGGTCACAACCTTGGAACAGGTCAACTCTGTAATACATGGAGGTCCAAGGGTTAGAATTGACTCAGTGGCAACTAACAACAACATACATAACAACATATGTATATATATGTATATATGTATATTTTTTTTTATACATATATATGTATATATACATATATATATGTAATTGTAGGTTAAGGGAAACTATAAAATCATTAGTGCCCTAGACAATAGCTGAATAAGACATTTCTAATGAAAAGCCTCATCGTGTGTTGTATACCTGGCATGTCATGTTTCAAGTCACTGCTATGTACAGTCTGCTCTAAAATGGGATTACCAGTGATTAAAAATCATTATAATTTATAATTTATAATGAATTGACACTTGAAAGTTCCAATTTAAAATAAGAAATAAACAAACAAAACCTTTATGTTCAGGTGTTAAAAAATGGGGCCCAAACCAGCTTTAGCTAAAGAAAGGAATTTCCAGTTTTCATGCAACAGAATGTCCAGTGGCAGGGCTGTTTTTTTCCTATGGTCAGAATGAGAGCTTGTGATATAATCAATAGTAGATATCTTTTAGTCTTAGCCTTTGTCTGGAAGTCTCAGGTCCTATGTTGAAGCAATGGATACCAAGATGAGTGGTGGAAGGCGGGAGCAGTCCTCTCTGCTCAGGAAGGCTATTTTATCACTGACAATATTCAGAAATACAAGCTAATTCTGATAATAGAAAAGCACACTGACATGTCGTAGGTTTCAATACTGCTTTTAAATTTTCTGTGTACAATCCACACCCTATTGCTTGGACCTAGGATGGACACCCACGCCCCTCCCCACTATTCCCACATTGCATGGAAAGAAGATAATGTCAGCAATTCCAGCACCTACAGTCTTTCAGGAAGAAGACACCTGCTTCCCTCCCACACATTGTAGTTAACTTCCCATTGTTTTTTAGTGTCTCTTACTGGGAACCCACAATTCTCTGAACAATGACTGTGACTAGAGGAACGCTCTTCATTGATTGGCTTAGCCCAATCAGTGTACACTCTACTCCTATGCAAACCATAAGAGCTAAGAATAGGAAAGAAGTGGCCTCCCCAATGAAATTTAAGACTGTCTTTTACTAAAAGAAGGGTCAACGGAGGCTGGAGAGTTTAATTAGTAAATGCACTTTAAACGTCTGTATGTACTTTATCTAAGTGATTTGGTAGAAAGATTAATATGTTCATTATAACATGTGGCCTAAAGGAGAGAGAGAGACCTAGAGTTGGTACTTGAGGCCAGGAGAGTTGCAGAGTAGAATTTTTGACGCTTTTTCCTTTCAAACCTCTTTTTTTTTTTTTTTAACATGACAAATGTTAGAGGACCACATGTTTGAACCACAGTTCTGTCAACAGGAACTCATCGATCACAGTTCTTAGAGAACACCTGCCACTTATTACATCTATCTACTCTACGTGGTCAGCAACATGAATGGGATTTTCAGTGAGGTCCATGTCTGGATCTGTATTTGGTTAAATATATGAACTTCTGTTCATTGTTTGTCTTGACATGTTGAATCAGCAACCATAAAACACAATTAAATGCATCCTTGAGAAGTAGTGACATAACTGTCTTCATTCCTTTGTGTGTATCCTGTCAGGGAAGCCATTTTTTTACAGTTAAGTTTGTATTTCTACAGAAATAACAACTAAAGGAATCATACAGTATTTACCTTTTTACTGATTTGTTAATTCTAACAAGCCTGACTCAACAGTTCTGTACTATATCAGAAACTGACAAATCACGCTTCATTTGCTGTATCTAACATACTGCCTATTCCGTAAATAAGGTTTGATTGGGACAAAGCCAAGCCCATAGTTAGTGCATTGCCTATGGCTGATTTGCCTTACATTGGAAAAGTTGAGTAGTTGTGACAGAGATTGTCTAGACCCCCAAAGTCTCGAATACTCATAATCTGACCCTTTACAGAAAAGGGTTATCCAGTCCCAGGGCTACGTTAATGGCTTACATTTATTGAGCACTTACTATTTTCCAGGGACTGCGATAGATGTCCTAAATACAGGACATGATTTTACTCTTGTAAAAACCCTATGAATCGCTACTATAGTCGTTCTGGGCATGAGGAGACAGTAACAGATAAAATAAGTAGCCCAATGTCGTATAATCAACATGCATAGAGATTCAGCTGAAAAACAGATTTTTTTTTTTAATTTATAGCTGATTCACTTAACAATTACTTTCCAACAGTTGTAAGTTTTATAATGTCTACAACTTGCAAAAATAAGGTAAATAACTTATGCAGTATAGAGTAAGGAAACCCTGGTGGCATAGTGGTTAAGTGCTATGGCTGCTAACCAAAATGTCAGCAGTTTGAATCCACCAGGAGCTCCTTGGAAACTCTATGGGACAGTTCTACTCTGTCCTATAGGGTCGCTATGGGTTGGAATCAACTCGACGGCACTGGGTTTGGTTTAGTATAGAGTAATGTAAAAAGCTTTTCAATTGGGAGATGGAAGATCAAGGCACAAGGCCTGGTTTTGCCATTAAATTGCTCTGAGGATAAAGAAACCACTTTAAATTTCCTGGCATAGGCTTCTCTATCTATTAAATGAGGCAGTAGTCTGTGACGATCGCTTAGGTCTTCTTCAGTTCTAAATTTCTAAGATGCTAATAACTTAAAAAAGAAAAACCTCCCATTTCCAAAGAATAAAGTAGATTTGATATAATCTTAAAAAAAGAATTTGAACAAATCTATGTGAAGGAAGTAGCTATATAATAAGGAAGAGAATTAACCAAAATCGAACTGATTCTTACATGGCTGTTGATTATTTGACAAACTGACATTATAAAACTGATCAGAAAGTTTGGATTGGGAACAAATATAGATTATATGAAAAATTATACAGTGAAAAATATTCAGGAAGAGTAATTTTCTCTGCCCACTCCTGTCCATCTGCCCTTACTTGATTCTATATTCATCATATATATTTGTCTGATGTTTAAAATTATATAACATGAAAAATGGAGTTCTTATTTGACCACAGTGTTAAATTGCTGAACTATGTTTCTTCTTAAGGTCCCTGGGTAGTACAAACAGTTAAGCACTCGGCTATTAGCCGGAACATCAGTGGTTCAAATCCACCCAGAGGCACCTGAAAAGACAGGGCTCATGATCTGCTTCTGAAAGGTCACAGCCTAGAAAACTCTTCGGAGCAGTTCTCCTGTGTACATATGGGGTCGCCACAAGTCAGAATTGGCTTGATGGCAACTAACGACAACAGCATTCCTTCGGATAATGGCATGTGCTTCCCTATGGTCATCAATCAAAACAGAATTCTCTGGTTCCACTTTCCTGATTTTCTAGGAATTCTGTGTAATTCTCTTCATATTAACAGTATCTGGTCTTCTTTTGAAGAGCACGAAGAACTTTTTCCTCATACTTGTTTCCCTTCTTATACTAAATAGATAATCCAAGAAATGTTAATGAGAATTCCCTTCTTAGAGAACAACTGACTAATACTGAGAGCCACAGACAAATCGGAGCAGTTTGACATATGTAGCTGCCTTGATTTGTCACGTTCTATGATGAATTTTTTTTTTTATGAGTACAGTTGAAATAGACAGTAGAGATACAGAGACACAAGTCTCTCTGTGAATAAAGAAATCTATTAGCTAAGCAGACTAGAATAAACTTGCCTGACCCATTCTTATAATACAGAGATATTAAATGAAAGCCTTAAAGACAGTGACGGGGTTAGATTGTTGAACCAGCCCCCCTGCTGCTTCCACATCAAATGGCACTCAGTGAGACCATGCAGAGGTACATCACTGGGGTTCTGGTGAAGGGTTATATGTGCAGGGAGATGACACATTTGGCTTCTAAGACATGCACCTGTGAGTGCATGTGTGTGTGTACATGTGTGTATATGTAGATGTGGGGGCTCTCCATTTTTCTAACATGTAAGACTCAAGAAACCCGGGTTCTATAAATCTGGAAAAAAGGCAATCCTGAAAAATATCATACCACTTAGCTGTCCTCCTGAACCCTGCCCAGCTTCCCCATCTGTAAAACATCATAAAAACACCTAGTGAGGAAAGACCCCTGGACCTTCTTTGGCAAACACTGGCTCCTAGTCGCTGATCAGACTGCATTATGGTAAAAGAGACATTTGATTTCTTCAAACGCTGCACTTGCCGCTGTTACGGAGATGGTGGTCACGTGTGCTCTGTGTGTGTTTGTGTGTGCGTGTGTGCATGTGTGTGTGTGTATATGTACATCTCTGAAGGCTAAACATAATCATAGTGTGATGGCTGAGATCAGACCAACCAGTTCAGTACAGGCTGAAGGACATGACTGGAAATAAGTGAAAAACTCTGAAATAATTAATGTTATTCTGTGATTCAATGTGTGTGTGTGTGTGTGTGTGTGTGTGTAAAATCAGCTTTCTTAGTTTATATTATCTTATCAATCTACTATTCATTATATGATACATTTTAACAATAATAATATTATCTTCTGGTATTAATTTTCAGAAGCAGTATGGCATTCTTATACTTCTAATGGACATTTCTTCTTAGAAAAGATTTCATTTCAAACTTATGAAACATTTATACAATAAATCATCCAAAGATGTAAAATTACTTCATCTGGTTATATTTATGTTCGCGAATGTCATGTGACTCTCTTCACTTCACATGGGTCTGTGCCTCTCAACCTCAACCTTTCCAAGTGACATTTTCATTTAGAATCTTATCATTTTATAATTATTACTTTTCAGAACTCCTAGGGAGCGAACAAAAGCTTCCTCTTTGTATTTCCATTGTTAGGTTTCTTTGAAGAACAAATTAAATTTCAGGCCCAGCCAAAATAAACTTTTAAATGGCAAAATAAATCCAGAATTATGTGGGAAATACACACACACACACACACACACACACACACACACACATCCAGGGAAGGCTTGACTCTGGATATCATAAGTTCAGGTGTATTTAAGATAATTTACTACCATGTTTTCTTTTCTTTGTGTGAGGCTGTGGCGCCACATGCTCCCTTTGTAGTAGAGAAGGGAGGAAAGAGCTAAGGTCTGAAAAACATTACTACAGAAATGAGCTGAGGAAACTAGTTAGTATATCATTCTATCCTGTCCTAAGAACAAAGACACAAAGCTGTATTTTCTTTCCCAGCTTAACTCCCATCCATCTCTTTTACATACCCTTTTCCTATTAATGTCAATGATATTTGGTATATTGGAGGAGTCTATAGTCTGTATCTGTATAGTTAACTGCGTTGTCGCAATACACTGATAAAAAAAAAAAAAAATTAACAACTCCTTTGGTGTGCGGGGCCATTTAACTAATCTTCTTGCAAATATCTTGACCCTATGGAAGCAAAACAATTTCATTTATTATACACAGATGATATGCCAAATGGAATTCAGTGCTTTGATTTGACTTTCACATATGATGACTCAAGAAGCTCACTTGAATCTGTCCTTGCAAGTTGCATATTATATAGGCCTTTTTTTTTTTTTTCTCCTTCCCTCCTGTATACAATGTTGGTAAAGTAAATTGTGTTATCTCTTTGTTTGTTTTGGCTTCCCCTGTGTTTTCCTTTGATTTTTTGTTTGTTTCTTTTTTTTTAATCCCCCGTCTTGCCTCTTGATTCTTACCTTTCCTCCAACTGAGTGTGAACACAACTTAAGGCAGGATTACTGCTCAATTAATGACAAAAATAAACACCTAGCTGTTTAAAACAGTGTATCTTTAAGAGATATGGAAATGGAGTATCACAAACATAAACTCTCACATCCTCCCAAAATATCCTGAACCAAGTCAATGAGTGCGTTGTCAAGAATTTTTTGAAATGACACTCAGCAAATTCTATCTTAAAGGGTACTTGGTGTTCCCTAATTTGGTTATGGTTTCTTTTTTTCTGAATTCTTACTTAAAAATCACCACTGTTACTTGTATAATATTGTTGCTTTTTGATTTAATGAACAGGAATATTTTATTAGTTTTATAATATTTATTGCTTCATTTTGTCCATTAATTGCTTTACCCATTTAGTCATAGTCTTCTTTTCTCTAGTCCCCTTTTCAGAGCCTCAATTTTAATATTCTAAGTGAATAAACACATACACACATATATGAACTAATCTCAAAGGGTTAAAAAATGTTAGTGCTATCCCAAAACTACTGTACTGATAAAATGTTCTGGAGTCAATTTGTTAATATCACTAAATAAAAAGGAATTATGTTGACACTGGGCGTGTACCTAAGATCTCCTGATGCTAATATTATTTTCGTGTTCAATATCCCAGGACCTTTGTGGTCAGTGGAAGAAAGGACCCAGACTATATACTCCCAACTGGAAAATAAAAAATGAAAATATTGCTTTATTTTTCATATGTTGACATATTTTTATCTTTAGATCAAGATTATTGGCAACTCTTTTTTCTATTTATAGACAAAGAATCTGGAGCTGAAAGAGGGAAGGGAATTGCTCAAGAGAAAGTAGCTGGTATTTTTTTTTTTTACACAAGACCTAAAGTTTGGGAGCTATGATATCAAATCCCTGACTTTTCCCACCCTACTTTCTGTCTTTTGGGCTTGTAGCTCGATTAGTTGCAATATAGCTTAGGGTCTAAGCACCAAGTCTCTGAGTTCAATGAATTTGGGGTAATTTTCCATTTCTACACTGTGTTGCAGTGCAACATGTGGTAAGTTACTCAACATCTCTAACATCTTAGTTTCCTCATCTATAAAATAGGAAAAAAGAATAGTATATACCTCAATAAGTCATTGTATCAAGCAAGATAACAGATACCTGACCTATTGTAAGAGCTCTGTACATGTTAGTTATCACTGTCATCATTACCTTTATCAGAAATTAGGAGGCAGAACTACTGAGTCAACAATTTTTAGTACATAATTATTCATTCCATATGTTCACATAATTTTTTATTATTATATCCATGAGTAGCATAAAACTGATTATCATAACAACATTCAATGGATTTTATTTTGTGGGGTAAATATGGACTTTATACCTGTTGCTGTTGAGTCGATTCCGACTCATAGTGACCTTGGAGCACAGAATAAAACTGCCTCATAGGGTTTTCAAGGAGTGGCTGGTGGGTTTAAACTGCCGACCTTTTGGTTAGCAGCTGAGCTCTTAACCACTGTACCACTTTACATAGAAAGACTAATACCCAGCATCCCACTGACACTAGCAGTACTCACCTAAATCGTATTTTGGTACAAAATACTTAGAGAATGTGTGGAAAAGTGGTTTACTGGGGAATGGAAGCATTTTGGAGAGGTAGAAACTGGAGGTGATTATCTCAATGCAAGCCCAAAGGGTCCAGAACCAATAGCATCAGACTAAGTGTAAAAAAAAGTTTGGTATAAATGGTTAAGCACTCAACTACTAGCTGAAAGGTTGGCGGTTGGAATCCACTCAGAGGTGCCTCAGAAAACAGGCTTAGTGAACTGCTTCTGAAAGTTCACAGCCTTGAAAACCCTATGGAGCAGTTTTACTCTTCATACATGGAGTCACCATGAGTTAGAATTGACTTAATAGCAACTTCAGTTGCCAACACAACAAATTTTGGCATAGTGGTTAAGGGTCAGTGCCATTCAACTGCTGCTCTGCCACTTACAGCCATGCAAGCTTGTACAAATTGTTCAATTCTAAGCGCTTGAGCTCCTCACCATATGATACTTTCCTCATAGTGAAAGGGGAGTTGCAAGGAGTAAATAATACTTAAAATCACATAGCACAATATCTGGCATATAATAGTGCTCAATAAACGTTAGCTGTCATCATTAAGGAAATCCTGGTGGCATAGTGGTTAAGAGCTATGGCTGCTAACCAGAAAGGTCAGCAGTTTGAATCCACCAGTTGCTCCTTGGAAACTCTATGGGGCAGTTCTACTCTGTCCTATAGGGCTACTATGTGTAGGAATCGACACGATGGCAATGGATTTGGTTGGGTATCATCATTAATTCATCCAAGCTGCAGTCTCCCTGTGATTAGGTTATAACAACAATGACAAAACATTAATTTTGTCAAAACTGAGACATATTTAAGAATGAAACAGGATTTTGTGAATTATTACTCTGGTGAAAACAAGCATAGACAAGACTGTCCAGGCAAATCAGGCCATATGGTTAACTTACCTGTACCTAAATTTGCTGGAAGTTTCCCTTTGGAGTTGGAGGTACTTAATAAATTGTTTAACTCTTAGAAAGTTTTTTTTTTTTCTTTTTCCTTACAATTCATTAGTCATCTAGTTTGATCCTAGCAGCTATGATGAATACAACTGCCTTAGGCAGATTCTATTCATTTCTTGTGGGTAGGTGGTGTTAGATAAAATTTAGTTTGTCCTGAGGGTCTTGCAGATGGAATTTAGCTAGCTTTATGGCATCAAATTCAATTTCTTGATGCTGTTATTCAATGTGTAGGTATATCTACATGGAGGCTGGCTCTGCCAGCCAGGTCTGAATCATTGAATGGGTGACATCCATAATTATCTTTTTCTGTGAGCAGGACAATTTCTGCCTCAGAACTTCTATGTTATCATGGTAAAACTATGGCATACTTAAATCATGTGACATGTGGAAGAGAGAAATTATCACCCTGCCAAACCAAACCCGCTGCCATTGAGTTGATTCCAACTCATAGTGACTCTATAGGACAGAGTCAAACTGCCCTACAGGGTTTGCAAAGCTGTAAATCTTTATGGAAGCAGACTGCTACATCTTTCTCCTGTGGAGCAGCTGGTGGGTTTGAACTGCAACATTTTAGTTAGCAGCCAAGCACTTTAGCAACTGTGCCACCAGGGCTCCTTGGAGAAAATATAACATCAAACCAAACCCGTTGCCGTTGAGTAGGTTCTGACTCTAGTGACCCTACAGGACAGAGTAGAGCTGCCCTGTAGGATTTCCAAGGAGTGCCTGGTGGGTTCGAACTTCCAACCTTTTGGTTAGCAGCTGTAGCTCTTAACCACTACACCACCAGGGTTTCCAAAGAAAGTATATATATAAAAAAAAAAAAAAGCCATTGCTGTCGAGTCTGTTCCGACTCATAGCGACCCTATAGGACACAGTAGAACTGCCCTAGAGAGTTTCTAAAGAGTGCCTGGTGGACTTGAACTACTGACCTCTTGCTTAGCAGCTGTAGCACTTAACCACTCCGCCACCAGGGTTTCCAAAGAAAGTAGGGAGAGTAAAATACATTTTATAAAAAAATGATATGCAATAGTTTTATTTAATTGTTCATATATTCCATGCCTTTTGTAAAATAAATCTGCCTTAGATTGGATATTCTGATTTTGAAAGAAAATGCTATGTTGGATGTGGATCTTTGCTACCATACCATACCATATCATTTCTTTACCATAGGAGAATTCTCTTCTGAACAGATTTTGTTACAGAAACTGGTCTTCCTGTTTTAACGTTCATGTCCATGATCAAATTTAAGTATTCATGACCCCCTCCTTGCCAACACAGACATTCACCACAGACATTTAAATTCTGTCATCTTATGGATTTGGAAAGTGTTTGGTTCTGAGAAATGTGAGAGAAATCAATGCATATATCACCAGCTGCTTAAAGCTTTTTTTAAAGACTCATTTTCCTTTTTCTTTCTTCTGCCCACCCCTCCCACCGCCAGTTCTGTTGAATTCAAACATACCTGCATATAGAATATTTCCAATGAATCTAGAGATCACCAATAGCTCTTAAAGAGTTGATTTCTTGATGTGTATGTAGAGTCTTGCTGTGTCCCAGAAACTCATTCTAGGGAGTAGTATTCTACTCCACACTTTATTGATATGTGTTAACAAGACGTGGCTAGAATATTACGCAGCTGACTTTCAGTGCTTTCAAAGGAGAGTATTGAAACTTGGAGCCAAGTTTTGTCCATATTTGACCATTTTTACCTTGTGAAGTTGTGATGGAATTTACCACCATGAGTTAGGTGGAAAATATGGGTAATTGCATTTGGTTCAGTGAGTAAAATATATTTTTTATTATCTTTCTTAGAGTTGGGGAAATAATGTTTTCTAGCTTTGTTGTATGTAGATCAAAGAAGGGACCCTCATTTATGCCGGGTTTCACTCTACATTAAATGAGCTATTTTTGGTAAGATTATGAGGTAACCCAAACTCTTTTTAGTTTAATTTTACCTCTAACTGGATTCAGATTGCTTTAAGGAGGAGTCAAAGGGCCTGACCCCTAATTCATTAACATAATCAGGAGCACATGTAAGCTACTGGGTGCCAGGCCTTTTGTGACTCAGGGGCTACAGGGTACACATAGCAGTCTTAGATTTTTTTACTCAATGGCATTTTGAAAGGTACTCTTAGGTGTACAGGCAGGGGGAAAAAAAGAAACAAAGAGAAAGAGGGAAATCCATAAACAAAAGTTTGCGTACAAATTGGAGTCCAACTTTTCGTAAGGCTTAAGTCAGTTGCTTCTGGAGGTGAAGGAGTGATGAAAATGACCCCTTGATGTCCTTGTAAGTATCTAGTCCTGGGCTTCACTTGTTGTACAGTTCCTAAATATTCCAGTGGCAGGTGATTGTAAGAGCTCCTCATGAGACAAGCTCTCTTGTGGACTGTTCTAGAAGGAAATTAACTTTTGGTAAGAATTTAAATAGGAAAGGAGGAGAATATAGGGCTTCAAATATGCCTCCTGACACACATATAGAGGTTAGGAGAGCAGAGAAAAAATCCTTTGTTGAGATGAAACAAGAGTACCTTAAAGAGGGTGATGGCTGAGCACAGCTAATTCCTCAGGGACTGTACCCTGGGAGGATTTTTGTGAATGCTCTCCTTTTCAGCTTACTTTTTTACTTTGTAAAACAAGTCTCATTCTTGTAGAGAGAGAGAGAGAAAAACAAACAAACAAACAAACTTTAGAGAAATAAATTAGATACAGTGCAAAACAGATTTTTTTTTCTTTTCTTTTCTTTTTCTACCAGCTGGCAAAAGGAACCAAAATACATGGCATGTCATTAATGCTGCAAATACAGAAATGGTCAGACTGGCTAAGGAAGTCAGGACCACTGATCCTACAATATTAGCTGCAAGTACTACCCTCTGGTAGTGTTCTTTATTCAGTAGTATTATTCAATATTTACTGAAATACCAGAATAAGGAGTAAGTTGTTTATCGGTCTGTTTTTATTTCGAGTGGTTGTTAGGTGTTCTTAAGTCAGTTTCACCTCCTAGTGACTCTGTGTACAATAGTACAAAACCCTGCCCAGTCCTGCACTCTCCTCACAATTGTCAGTCTTGAGCCCTTTGGTGCAGCCACAGTATTAATCCATCTTGTTGAGGGTCTTCCTCTTTTGCATAGACCCTCTACTTTACCAAGCATTATGTCCTTCTCCAGGGACTGATCCCTCCTCATAACTTGTCCAAAATATGTGAGATGGAGTCTTGCCATCCTTGTTTCTAAGGAGCATTCTGGCTCTACTTCTTCCAAGACTGACTTGTTTGTTGTTCTTCTGGCAGTCAATGCTACAGTCAATATTCTTTGCCAACACCAAAATTCAAAGGCATCAATTCTTTTTTAGTCTTCCTTATCCATTGTCCTACTTTCACATGCATATGAAGCGATTAAAAACACCATGGCTTGGGTCAGACAAACACCTTAGTGCTTAAAGTGACATTTTTGCTTTTCAACACTTTAAAGAGGTCTTTTGCAGCCGGTTTTCCTAATGCAATGCATCTTTTGATTTTCTGACTGCTGGCTTCCGTGAGTGTTTAATTGTGGACCCAAGTAAAATGAAATCCTTGACAACCTCAATCTTTTCTCTGTTCATCATGATGTTGCTTATTGGTCCAGTCGTGAGGATTTTTTGTTTTCTTTAAGTTAAGATGTAATCCATACTGAAGGCTGTGATCTTTGATCCTCATCACTAAGTGCTTCAAGTCCTCATCACTTTCAGCAAGCAAGGTTGTGCCATCTGCTTATCACAGGTTGTTAATGAGTCTTCTTCTGAGTCTTCCTTCAATCCTGATGCCACTTTCTTCTTTATTTCATAGCTCCCACATTTGTAAAGTGGAATTCTTGTAGCTAATTATCTCAAATTATTGTAGTACTTTACTGATTTACTTATACCTATAACTAGGGAGAAACTTACCACTAGAGCAAATTCCATGTATGATATCTTGACCATTCTTATATCTACAATGCCTTCTCTTTATACTTCAATTACCCAAATCACATTCTTATATTGTACGTAAAACTAATGTCTTTGTCTCACAAGTCAGAACTTAGAGAAATATTGCTATGTTTGTGACCCAGAAACACACTTCAACCCTAATATGTGAGAATGACTCAATTATTTTACTTTTAAGCCTTTGTAAATCTACTTTAAAACGGCTAATAAGGAGCCCTTTGGCTCAGTGGTTAAGTGCTCACCTGCTAACTAAAAGGTGGGCTGTTCGTACCTACCAGTCTGCTCTGTGGGAGAAAGATGTATCAGTCTGCTACGGTAAAAATTTATAGCCTTGGAAACCCTATGGGGCCAGTTCTACTCTGTTTTATGGGGTTGCTATGAGTTGGAATAGACTTTAGGGAAACGGAGTGCGTATTCTCTTTGGCAATATTATTTCTACCAAATATATCAAGGTGAACCATGCAGAGTTTTCTTAACTCAATCTCTACCAGGCTTTTTTTTTTCCCCTCCATAGCTTCCGTGGGCTGTATTAATAAAAGGTGCAAAGTGATTACTATTTGGTTTAATGCTGTCAGCTTCTTTTGTATAACTCAGTGCCTTAGCTTCCTAGGGTTGCCATAATAAATACCACAAATTGAGTGTCTTGTAAAAATAGAAATGCATCATCTTACAGTTCTGGAGGCTGGAAGTTTAGAATAAAGGTGTTGACCTTATTGATTCCTTCCAAAGACTGTGAGAGAGAATCTTTTCCATGTCCCTCTCCTCGTTTCTGGTGACAGCGGGCAATCCTTGGTGTTTCGTGGCTTGTAGATGCATCTTCACACAACCATTGTTTGTCTGACTCTTGTATCTTCTCTTTTATAAGGACACCAGTCACATAGAATTAAGATCCCCCCCATCCCAGTTTGATCTCATGTTACCTGATAACTTCAAAACAGGGTCACATTCACAAGCACAGTGGTTAGGACTTCAACATGCCTTTTTTGGGGACACAATTCAATCTGTAACACCTGACATTAATGATACAGAAATGTGTATTCTTTAATTTTGAGGTCTGTACTCCTAATACTAGAATATTCTGACTCTTTATAAATTTGTTTTCCATCATTGTTTTGCCTAACGGTTGGACAACCAATATTTGATGCCATTCTCAAATTGATGGGAGAGAAAACAATTAGTCTTCTAAGTTTTTTTTAAAAAAGTGTCTTTCCCTCTGTTCTTCATGACTAGTATTCTTTTTTTAATTCTATTTTTGGTGAAAATATACACATTAAAACATGCTCCCACTTAACAACTTCGACCCATATCGTTCAGTGACAGTAGTTACATTGTATCAACATTCCCATTATCTCTCCTCTAGTTGTTTCACCCCTATTTATTTAGACTCACTGCCCCCTAAACTTCTCACCTGTAGTTTAGAGTTACTGTTGTCTCATATAGGTAATTTTTTTTAAAAAGATCACGATACTTAAGTGTGGCATTATTTACTTTTTGAGAGAAACTTTTTTTTTTTTTTTCCTAGTTTAAAGATGGCATCAGGGAATAGTTGCAGTTTTAGGGCAATGGGTCCCGTAAGACTGAATTCTCTGGAATTTAAAGATCTGTTCCATATTTTCTCCCTTTCTATCAGGATCCTTGATTCATGTCCATGAGCAAAACATTCAGTAACGGTATCTAAGCACCATCCAGTTCTTCTGGTTTTATGTTAAAGGAAGCAGTGGTTCATGGAGGAAATTAGCCCTGTAGTCCAGTTGCTTCTCTGATTCTTGGGTTTCCTCTTCCTTTATTGCTCCGGACAAATTGTTACCAATTCTTTTATCTTGGTTGGCTACTTGTAAGCTTTAAGACCCCAGACACTGCTCACCGAACTGGGAGGTAGAACAGAACCTTAAAAACAATATTATGACAATTGATTGGGTTGTCCCAAATGATCATGACTCTAATCATTATGGCTAGTATTCTTTAGTACCTTGCCATTCAAGCTGTGATCCTTGGACCATTAGTATCAGTAATCACATAGGAATTAGTTACAAATGTGAAAGTCACAGGTCTTACCTAGACCTAGAGTCCTTGGGTAGTATAAACAGTCCTAGGCTGCTAATTGAAAGGTTGGAAGTTTGAGTCCACCCCAAGGCACCTTAGATGAAAGACTGGCTTTCAAGAAATCAACCACTGAATACTCTGTAGAGCACAGTTTTACTCTGACACAATTGGGTTGCCATGAGTCTGATTGACTCAGTGGCAACTGGCGGTTTACCTTGACTGCGGTTATGGTTCAGGGGTAGAGTTATCACCTTCCATGTGGGAACCCCAGGTTTGATTCCTGGCCAGTGCACCTCAAATGCAGCAACCACTCCTCTGTCAGTGGATGCTTGAATGTTGCTGTGATGCTGAACTGGTTTCAGCTGAGCTTACAGGCTAAGACAGACAAGTAAGAAAGACTTACTTCCAAAAAATCAGCCCATGAAAATCCTACGCCCACAATGTTCTGCTTCCATTGTGCGTATGGTTGCCATGGGTTGGGGGTTGACTGCACAGTAGCTGACAAGAGTAAATCATTATCTTCATTTTCACAAAATCTTCAGATGATGCATGTGCACAGTAGAATTTGAGAACTGCTTTAGAGCACTTTGATTGAAAGAAGTGAAAACTATTTTTAACTGGAAACATCTTAAAAATAGAGTTAATATTTTAAATATGAATAAACTAGCAAGTGGGGATGTGACAATGGTCTTCCTTTTGAAATCTGCCATAGCATAAATGATAAACTAATTGCCAGTAGAAGTGACAATGACATCTACCCTACCATCTCCATTGCCATAATTAATTCTCTAGGAATTTAAAGATCTCTTCTGTATTTTTTTCCCTTTCTATCAGGATCCCTGTATTGTGTTCATGAGCAAAACGTTCCGTAATGGTATCCAACCACCGTCCAGTTCTTGTTTTATGTTAGGGGAAGCAATGGTTCATGAAGGCAATTAGTCCTGCAGTCCAGTTGCTTCTCTGATTCTTGGGTTTCCTCTTCCTTTATTGCTCCAGGCAAATACATACCAATTGTTTTATCTTGGATGGCTACTTTTAAGCTTTTAAGACCCCAGACACTTCTCACCAAACTGCTCTCCATTGCCATAATGGAGAAGGTAAGGTAGATGTTCTGCTTAATGCTGAATTGAAGCCATGGAAAATGTTAGTAACCGCCCTGATGTTATAAAGAAAAAATTACCATGTGACATATTTCTAGATTAAAAGGAAATATTAAAACTGGCTTTCAATATTTAAAGCTTACTTAACTAGTAATATTTTGCCTGACACTGACTCATGTCACTTTATTTCACTCTGCTTTTGATCCGTGCAAATAGTTACATGGTTTAAAATATATTATCATGTCACCTTTTTGAATAGATGAGATGAAAGAATTTTTTTAATACTGCGCGATGAACCCTATGGCCAAGACTTGTTAAGACGGTGTTTGCAATAAAGCAGTGAATCTGGGCAAGAAGAAAGCCATATTTTCCTTTTTATTTTTAAGAAGGAAAATATGGCTTTCTTCTTGCCCAGATTTATACCTACTATTTCAGTATTGGAGCCCTGGTGGCACAGTGGTTAAGAGTGTACACTGCTAACCAAAAGGTTGGCAGCTTAAATCCACCAGGCACTCCTTGGAAACCCTATGGGGCAGTTCTACTCTGTCCTATAGGGTCACTATGAGTTGAAATTGACTTGATACCAATGGGTTTGGTTTTGGTATTTTATTTCAATATTAAGTTCACTGATAATGAGAAGTTTGGTGACCATTTATTTGAGGTATTTCCCTGGGCATAGGGGTTGTCCATCTCAATTTTATTGACAGGATTGAAAAGTGGCAAACCCACACTATTGTTTTACCTTTGATTATAAAGATGAAATTGGTGTCACAAGAAGTATTACCATAAAATAAAATTAGTCTGGTCTGTTTTATTTTAAATTTACTCAGGTTATTTTTTTCCTTTGCTTCACATTGAAAGAACTAGGGTTTCTTTCCCATACTTGGTATGTAGTACATCTTTTTTCTCTGAGTTAATTCTCCAAGTCTGGTCTGTCAGCCAGTATAAACAACACTTGATGAATGAGACTCAAGGTGTTTAGTCACCTGAAGCAGCTGTTTGAAGTAACTCTACACACAGCCTGAGGCCTGTGTTTTCACAGCTGTGAGAACTCTTCAAAAGCTTTCCCTCTTGGCCTAGCTCTTTGCTGTGGCTTTAAACTCTTAGCGCAAAATCTGGACTATTTCAAAAGAGCAGAATGAAACTAGAGACAGTAATTTTGCATGATTTTGAGCCAAAAATGGCCTAAAATAAATAAATGAAGTACATTTGAAAGTGCTTTACCTAGGTGGGCTATATATCTGACAATTGTTCTCCCTCACTATGTACCCATAGACTCTCTTAAAAGGGAGATGTGTGGCTGAAACACTACTCTCTGTTTATATGGTAGTATTTTCATTTTCTGTTCTGATTCTATGACACCGAGGCTAAAATCTTACGAGCTTGGAACTATATGTACCTGAATTAACCTCAGGGAATTGCTAGATGTTTGATAGAGTTCCAGACTCGTAAATTGAGTTAAGGTGATTAAAAATGGCATTCTTTGCCAACCTGCTTAGGTGACTCAGGCTTTTGAAGCTCCTCTGATGCCGCCTATTGGCCTGGCATGTTTAATTTAACTAATGGGCCAAACTCAAATATGACCACTGTATTTGTTATAAGGCTTCAGACTTACTTAAGCCTTTTCCAATAACATCCGTTTTTCTTCCTCTCAGATACAGTGAAAAGGACACAGTTGCTGCTTCTTACAAAGAATCCTATGACTTCTTTACTAAAAATGTGTAAGGATCATTCCTCTTCAGAATGACAATAACTTTTTTCTATATATATTTTTTTAATTTAGTGATTTTATTTCTCATTTTGAGAAGTAGGTATATTCTTGCCGGAGCTTCTTGGCACCATGCCATGTAAAATACACTTGAATTTTATGAACATTTCATGTGATTTGTAATATCTAAAATAATAATTCTTCTAACTGTTCCTTTCTATTTAATTAAGCGGAATCATATTAATAGTTTATGCATTCACTTCACAAATATGTATTGAGTATCTGGTATTAACACTAAAAACTGAGTTAATTGCTGAGAAGTTAGAAATAAAATAGACATGGTCCTGCTATTACATGGTTTATAGTCTAATTGGAAGGCATACACCAAATAAGTAACAAAACCATCAGTTTCTTACAATCAATACAAATACTACAAAGGGGGCTCTAAGAGCAGATAATCTTTGACTTGTTTCAAAGCATTTGATTTTAAAATAGTATTAAAATAAACATTGACAATGACTTTTTTGTTGTACTATCTCAGTGCATTTGTTATTATAAGAAAGTCTAATTTTTATCATTACAGTTTACTTATTGACTCATATGGTACTTTTGCCCTTATTTGTTTCTGAATCTCTTGAGACTCTTATAAGCTAAAATAATAGGTACAGATGTAGGACATCAAGAGCCACTGAATGCCATACTTAAGAAAAACAAATAGTAAAACTGCATGTTCAGTAAATGTGCTGAAACTTAAATGCATTTTTATTATTCTCAAAAATTGATATAAATATTCATAGTTTTTGACACAACATGAAGGAACTATGGAATTTCTGCCATTTTGTTTGGCCATGGCTCCTGTTTTGAATGACTTCCTATGACAGAGGTTGAGGCAGGTTAAATTTGTTCATTCATTTATTTATTCATTAGTCACACAATAAATGACTGCCTTATTTGTTCCTTGGTTTCATTACCTTTACAAACAAATTAAAGCTCTTGTATGTGTAAGCTAAAAATAATTTATGTAACTGATAAACTCTCAAGTTTCAGAGGCCTAACACAAGGATGAACAAATTATGGCCCACAGGCCACTGCCTGATTTTGTATGGTACACTGGCTATTATATCCTTAAATCTTTGGAGAAAAAAAAAAAAAAATCAAAAGAAAGTTACTTTTTGACACATGAAAGTTACATGAAATTGAAAATTTAGTGCCCATAAATAAAATCTTATTGGAGCACAGATATACCCATTCATGTTTATATTATCTTTGCCTGCTTTTGCTCTACAAAGGAAGAGTTGAGTAGTTATAAGAGACCATATAGCCCACAAGAGTGAAAAATTGAGAAATTTGGCCTAACATAATTCAAATTTATTTCTTATTAAATGGTCATCCCTTATCAATAAGTGTCCCTTCTCAAAGTAGTGATTCAGGGACTCAGAGTCTGGCCATCTTTGTTCTTTGTCTGCCATCTTAAACATGGCATTCCATGGTCGCTGTGCTTATTTGCAGCATCTTACAGGGAAAAGGATGAGAAGATCATGTATGAACATTTTTTTTGAATCAGGCCTGGATGCAGTGCACATTACTTCAGCTCACAATATTTTAGCTGGAACTGAATTCTGTGGCCACACCTAACCGTAGGTGAAACTGGGAAACAGGCTAGCTATATGTCCAGGAATAAGAGGAAAAGGGTTTGACACTCAGCCACCAGGCTCTGCTATAATCTTTTCCCCCAAAGTCTTTAAACATTTATGGATAAACAAATGTGTAAAAAAATATTATATTACTTTGTGATGATTTAATTAATAGTTATATCAAAGGTAGAATGGTAGCAAGAAAAAGGAAATTAAAGATTCCTAAGAAATGTAAACTCAAGAAATTTACAGTGTAAAGGAAAGATAGAATAACAAGCAAAAAAAAATTTTAACGCTAAGTTCTCTGGTAAAAGTTTATATAGAGTGTTACTGAAACTTAGAGATACTAGTGAAAGCATTTGACTTTTCTTGAAAGAATCAAGGAAATATTTACAAAGGCACATTATTTTTATGATGAAAATATAATAAACAAGCAAACAAAAAGAAAATCTAGCTGCCTTTGAGTCGATTCTGACTCATGATGACCCCATGTGTAACAGAGTAGAACTATGCTCTATAGAGTTTTTATGGCTGTGACCTTTTGGAGGCAGATTGCTAGCTAAGCCTTTCATCCGAGCTGCCTCTGGGTGTATTCAAACCATGAACCTTTTGGTTAGTGGACAAGTGCTTAACCATTTGTGCCTCCCATGGACTCCTGAAAATATAATAAACATTATTTATTTGGCACATGTTATGTTCAAAACATAAAAGGAGCTTTTCTTGTATTAATTGCCTCATTTCTCAATTGCCACAAGCCTGTAACATAGTTATTATCCCCATTTTATTGGTGAAAATATTAAGGTTCAAATAAATTCAGTTCTCTCCAGAAAGTCACATTCTAGCAAATTGCGATGTTAAGCCACATCTGCCTGAATCCAAAGCCTGTGCCCTTGACAGCTCTAATACATGATATGCACAGGAGGGTGCCAGATGGACAACAGGACAGCATCACTCCTTCCAACAAGAGATTTATATGCAAATAATGGGGCTCAATAAAACACAACACCTGGAGAAAATAAAGAATTCCAAGTGACCTGAATATGTGGTACATGTGAGGGTGAGGTGGAGGATAAGGATAAAAGGTGAGGTTGGACTTTATTCTACAGTTATGGGGATTCAGGAAGCATTTTTTATATGGAAGAGTGATATGATCGAATCTGAGTTTCCAAGAAATAACTTGGATGTTCAAGCGAAAGACAGATACAAGGTGAGAACTGATGAATTTTCTGAAGGGGCAGATAAAAAGATGTATATTTATGGGGGGGGAGGTTTTTTGGAATAAATCATTCACGAAACAGAAAGTGTTTTAAAATTTTGGTAATCAAAAAAATGTTTTAATGTTTTTCACTTCTGAGAAGAAATCAATCTGATATAACAGGTGTTTAGAAGTCATTTTATGTTTTTGTTTTTAGGTTTATTTTTATTAGAATGTGATAGATTTAGTTAGATTACCAACGTTACCACGGACAAGTTTGTGAAGTAGCTTCTAACGCACAAAACACTTAAGGAAGACTAGGATCTTCATTATTTTCTTAGGTGGGACTTTTATAGAGCTGCAAACAGCAAAAAATGAAACCCCTCACGGACACTAATGCAAACATTACCTGGCATTTGTACAAAATTTTTATGAGTTCTTTCTCACCATAAAGGGCAGTGCTTTTTTATTACTGAATTTAATTAAAACTTGTTGTAGAGACCACCTATGCAACACAACCACTTCTCAGTTACACAGTTCTACCAGAGAACGTTGCTACGGCTCCTGGATCCTCATTCTGAGGGTCTTCCGGCTTTTTTCTGGTCATGGGGAAGAGTCTTTGGTCTTTTTCTTGATACTATTGTGTCTATACATAAAAAATATTTTTATTTCGTCAATTAATATTTTGGCTTATAGGTTTTATGTTTCCAAGAGCTGGCTTTTTTTTTTTTTTTTTTTTTTGTACAATTGATTAGCTTGCAAGTAAAATGTTTTATGTGGAGCTTGGATTTTTTATTTGCTGTTATTTTTCAAGCATAAACACACTTTGGATATTAAATCAATAATATCAAATTTGAATTTGTTTTACTCTAAAGCTATTCTATGGCAACAAAACCCTGGGGTATGTGTATATTTTCTGAGTTAGACATTACTGAAGTTCTAGTTTTCTGCGTTGCTTTAAGAACCATACATTCCCTTAAAATGCTGTCTTATGAGTGGCAATTGCCTGACTTCTATCCCGCTTTACCGACATTGACATTTGCCAATGTATTGCCTGTTACACAATAGCCATGCAAGAAAGGTTAGCTAATATTACTCAAGTCCCTGGAGGTACAAATGGCTAATGACCTCGGCTGCTAACCAAAATGTTGGTGATTTGTGTCCATCCAGAAGAGTCTTGAAAGAAAACTTGATGATCTACTTCCAAAAAATCAGCCTTGGAAAACTCTGTAGAGAACACTTCTACTCTGACACACATGGAGTCACCATGAGTTGAAATTCACTTGATGGCAACTGAAATTATTATTTAAGAAATAAAAATGTCATACTTTTGGAAATAAGGACCATGCTGTGTACCACAAGGGCTTGGATGAGATGATAGTTTGAGGATAAAGATGGCCACCATCTGTTTTCTACTAGTATTATAAAATTAATGGAAATATTAGCAAAATAAATGTTTATAAAGTATAATGTATACCTAGAGTTGATAGGAGATCATTACCATCCATCTTACACCAGGTTCTCCAGGAAACAGACTATGAGACAGAAAATCTGCATGTAAGAAGATTTTGAGCAGTACTATCTCTGGGATAAACACATGTGAAGAAGAAAAGTAAGTGAGATTGGGCAGAAAGAGAAGCTACATTGTGATGTTGTCACAACAGAGATCTCAGCTGATCACACAAGGAACTCAGAGGCTTGTATGGCCTTTCAGTAGTACCTCAATTTGAGGCAAAGGGGCTGGACTGTTGTACCCCCTTACTACTTAGTCGCTGAAGGTAACCCTGACCCCAAGGAGAGGCATTGAACTTGGGCAAGGCAGCTCCCTTCAACCTAGGATAATCCTGTGCAAAGGACTCAGCTATAGACCATCAGATGCCAATTCCTCCAGAATCTGAGAGAATGAGAAATTCAGTCTTGAGGGATTTATCTGGGCAGTGAGCAACAGCATCCACTGTTGTTGTTAGGTGCCATAAAGTCATTTCTGACTCATAGAGGGCCTATGTACAAGAGAAGGAAACACTGCCCAGTCCTGCACCAGTTTCATAATTGTTGTTATGCTTGACCCCATTGTGGCAGCCATTGTGTCAATCCATCTCATTGAGGATCTCCCTCTTTTTTGCTGACCTTCTACTTTACCAAGCATGTTGTCCTTCCCCAGGGACTGGTCCCTCCTGATAGCGTGTCCAAGTATGTGGGATGCTTCTAGGGACTATTCTGGCTGTAGTTCTTCCAAGACAAATTTGTTTGTTCTTCTGTCAGTCCATGGTATACTCAATATTCTCAGTCAACACCATAACTCAAAGGTATCAATTCTTCTTCAGCCTTCCTTATTCATTATCCAGCTTTCACATGCATATGAGGTGATTGAAAATACAATGTCTTGGGTCAGACACACCTTAGTCCTTAAAGTGACATCTTTGCTTTCGAACACTTTAAAGAGGTCTTTTGCAGGAGATTTGCCCAATTCAATGTGTCTTTTGATTTCTTGACTGCTGCTTCCATGGGTGTTGATTCTGGGTCCAGGTACAATGAAATCCTTGACAATTTCAATCTTTTTCCTGTTTATCAGATATTGCTTATTGGTCCATTTGTGAGGATTTTTGTTTTCTTTATGTTGAGGTGTAATCCATACTGAAGGCTGTGGTCTCTGATCTTCTTCAGTAAATACTTCAAGCCCTCTTCATTTTCAGCAAGCAAGGTTGTGTCATCTGCATGTTGCAGTTGTTAATGAGTCTTCTTCCAATTGTGATGCCATGCTCCTCTTTAAAATAGTCCAGATTCTCAGATTATTTGCTCAGAATACAGGTTGAATAAGTATGCTGAAAAGATACAACCCTGATGCACACCTTTCTTAATTTTAAACCATACAGTATCCCGTTGTTCTTTTTGAACAACTGCCTCTTGGTCTAAGTACAGGTTCCTCACCAGTACAATTAAGTGTTCTGAAATTCTCATTCTTCACAGTGTTATCCATAATTTGTTGTGATCCACTCCACGGAAGTGGAGTGTCTTTGTATAGCCAATAAAACATAGGTAAATATCTTTCTGGTATTCTCCGCTTTCAGTCACTATCCATCTGACATCGGCAACTACTATAGTCCACCTCTTGAATCACTCAGATCTTCTTGGTTGTTGTAATGAGTTCATCTAAACTGGGAATAGCCCTGCCAGGATTTTAGCTGGTCACTTTTCTGTGGAAACTAACAAAACTCTGGCTAGTGGGATGACATACAGTTTTCAGTGATGTAGCTGATCCCAGGACTGCAATGATAATATTAACCTCCTCAACCACTTATTCTATGTTCTTGTCACCCTGGCCAATATCTATACTGTTCTAGATGGCTTACCTAGTGGAGTGACCCAGGCCCTTGTTCTGAGGGGTTGAGACTCTGGTTGACATATGTTTATCAGGCCAAGGCTGCTGTACTTGTCCATTTATTGTCAACATAAATCACTGGGTACAAGACGTATTCTTCCTCAACTGCATTATGCAACACCAGCTTTACCTTCTGATGATCAGGGTCAGCTACCCCTAGAAGAATAGTGACTATTTTCCTTGCTTTCTGGTGCATTGACACAAGGAGCTCAAAATGACTGGATGGCAGTCATAGACTAAAGTTCAATGAGAATTTTGCATATGTGAGTGAAAGCATTTCTTTTCTGAGAAACGGTGTCTCTAAACCCAGAGTTACAGGGTTAAAAAGTAGATTTCCCAAATGGATCAGCGGCAGTAATGACACATGAAGTCTCTCCTACTTTCTTATGGCTCCTGTACCCATGCATCCTATGTATTGGGGACACAGCATCATAAGAAGATCATTGTTTTAGGATATATGTTATATACTAGAAAATGGCACCTTATCATTTCAGATTATCATCTCCAACCTAGCTTTCATTTGTACATTCATAAGATTGTGCCATTGTTCTTACAAGGAGACAGTTTCTGGGTTGCACAGTATGTGATCCAATCAGGCAATTCCCTGGCCACAAGCACACTGCTGTATCTTCTTTGCAATGAAGTGGTTTCCTTAGTCTAATGTAGTCTTATACAGTATCTTGTGACCCTGTATAAAACACTCTGAAAACCTTTAATTGGGATGCTGTCCAAGGCCCTACTGGCAGGAAAGGAAAACTCATACTTAGAATATGTATTTATTCTAGTGAGAATGAGTCACTGCCCATGTCTAGGAAACAATGGGAGGATATGCCAACTACCAAGTGTTCCTATTTCACTTATACTTCTAGAGTCTAGAGAAGGGATGACTAGGTGTCTCTATGGGCCCAAAAGACCCACAGTGAGCTAGACTTGGACCATAACTCCATGTATTTTTTATTACTTGGCTTCCATATATCACCACTGAAACAGTTTTCTGGGTGTCGTCAACTCAGACCCTTTGTCAAGCAATCCTTGAAAAGGTTGGATAGTTCTCTTTACCAGTGTACATTTTTCAAAGTAAATAAGCAAGATCCTTTTGAGAAGGGTGGGAGGAATCATTATCTTATATACTTTTGCTGTTGCAGAGTCCTTTTTAGGGACCAAACCTTTTGGATAGTCAAGGTTTCTGGGTCTGAAAACTAACTCAAGTCTGAAAATTAGTCAGGGAATCAGGACTTTTTATTGGTGTGGTTATACACAGTCTCCTTATCTCCAATCCCTTATTACTTTTAATTTAATAAATGAAATATCCCTGTTGGCTGCCCATTTGTATTTTCTCTAGGGATAACACATACTGTTTAACATGTTCTTAGCTCCTTGTGGAAACTCTGGTGGCTTAGTGGTTTAGAGCTCAGCTGCTAACCAAAAGGTTGGCAGTTCAAATCTACCAAGTGCTCCCTAGAAACCCTTTGGGGCAGTTCCACTCTGTCCTACAGGGTCAATATGAGTCAGAATTAACTTATTGGCAATGGGTTTGGTTTGGTAGCTCCTTGTACATTGGGACCACCTAGCAATCATCTGACACTGTTGTTCATTATGACAATTGTATATACCTTGTTTCTGGCAGTTACACACCAGCACATTGACTCTATATTATTTCAGTATGCTATTATCTATGATTCTATAAAGAAGCTCAGAACTAAAAGAAAAAAAAAAGGATCTTTTATTATTATCTCTGTCTAAAGAAGGCCACACTGCTGAGCTTCTCAGTGATGGTGCCCCTCATTGGTACATTCCTTATTGCTTTTATAAATGTAATGTCTGCTAGTCCCTTCCATGGAACCTAGCTCCATGGTGGGTTTTTTAGTCATACGTGGTGTATTCTATCAAGCTTATTTCTCTGAGCCTTTGGACCTATTCTTGCACTGTCTTCCATGGCTGCTCTGGTATTTTTACTTCACTTAATGTGGGCTATCATTTTCTCCAAATGTCTAAGGGCTACCGTAGCAGTGTATTAACATCATCTCTAGTGCTAGTGTACCTTACCAAGGTATGAAATCCTGTATCATGATCACAGGAAAGGGCTCTCATACTGAAAAAAAAAAAAAAAATCTCTTTTAATCAAATTTATGTCCTATTCTCTTTGATTCTGAGTCCTTATCGCCTATGAGACTTAGGATCTAGTCTTATGCATACTCTTCTGGCTCCTGCTGGTATGTGCTGACTAAGTCTTAGGGCTCTTTAATGATACAGTCCCTTTCCTTTCTTGGCAGACCCAGCATATCCTTAGCTATTAGTCTTGTGGTTAAAAAGGGAGATGGAGATAAGTCCAGAGTGGTCATATGTTGTCTTGCAATACAGAAACATCTATGTATCATCTTCAAGATAAGTGGTTAGCACTAGCTGTTTGTAGGGATGAGACAACCACTTCTGCTGACCCAAAGGATCCCAGGGAATCTAGAGACTCAAGATCATTGAGTCCATCTATTCAGATATCCTCTTGTCAAATTTCAGGGTCTCTCTCCTTTCCAGTCAGGGCTCTCTGACCTTGATGTGGCAGATTTGTCCGTGTTGAGAATTCAACCTCTCTGCAGCTCTGCTGTTCTAATAATTAAGTTCTGCATCTGATCCTCAGCTTTTTCTTCCCTCTGGTTTAAGGAGATCAGAACCTCTTTATACCCAGTTAAGAAGTCCCTCTGTCTTTTGTACTTTGGGACTCAAACGATTATCCTTAAATTGGTGATTAGTTACCTTCAACATTTTACCGCCTGTCTCCAATACATCAATAGCCCCCAGCAATAGTATTCTGATTCTACAATACTGATAATTACTACAGCCTCTAAACTTCTCAATATCCTATAATACTGAACTCACCAGTGCGTTCCTTTTCCCTAATATCCTGTTTCAGTGTATCCTTGGTGAAAGTTATAACATTTGCACCATACCACAGTCCGTGGCTGTTGGTATTCCACCTGCTGCTACTAACTGAGTCCTTCATGCTGGCCTGCTAGCTGATGTTCCAGACCCAAATCCCTATTTTGGATTCTGTTTCCTTGAACCACATCTCGCAACCACTGTCTTAGGCATCTTCCCAAGAAATGGACTCTGAGGTGGAAATTGGCATGCAGGAAGTTTTTTGGTAAGGTTCCCAAGAATCAACACAGTACGGGAGTGAAGACAGTAGGGTAGGATGGAGGGAGAAGTTTAACTGTGGTTCAAAGCTTTCGCCAATACCAAGGGAAGTCAGGGAGCTAGGATGTACCTACAGAGTTGCCCCAAATAGAGGAATTGGGCAGATTTTGCAGCCCCACATTGTCCAGGCATGGGATGTGAGCTGCCTTTGTGGATGGGACATGAGCTTGGGTGGAACAGCTTCCTTCACATTAGAGAAATTCCCAGGATTGGCCTTATCTTTGAGCATCCTTGAGGGGCTGGTGGTCCTTTTTTCTCTTAATTACATGCCAAAACGATAAAGAAGGTATAGTTGCCAATGTTTTAGCTATAAATCTCACGGTGAAAAATCACATGAAAATCCGTCTTCAATCTTTTCTAACCAAATTCTGTAGGCTCTTGTCAACCATGTAGCCATAAAATAAAATAACTTATACAGAGATAGTTAACAAATAAAGCATGATTGCAGTGATGAGTACTACAATAAGAAAATAGAGAAAAGACATAGAGGCTGTTGGGATGGTGGAATTTTGAATGGTGAGGGTGGTTACTCAAATAATATGACCATTTTAGTATAGATCTGAAGGAGGTAGTGAGTGAATAATACATACAGATATCAAGGGGTAGAGTATTCCAGGAAGAGAAATAGCAAGTGAAAAAGATCTTAGGTGAACATATGCCTGCTGAGTTCAAGGAATAGTAAAGAGCATAGGGGTGTGGGCATAGAGGTATAGTAGGAGACAAGACGAAAGAGGTAATCTGGACTAGATCCTTTAAAAACCAAACTCACTGCTATTGAATCAATTATGACTCATAGTGACCCTTTAGGACAGAGTAGAACTGCCCCGTAGGGTTACGAAGAAGCAGCTGGTGGATTTGAACTGCTTACCTCTCAGTTAGTATCCAAGCTCTTAACCACTAAGGGACCAGGGTTCAAAGCGATGTCATTTAAACCATTGTAAGGACTCTGGCTTTTATTCTGAGTGATTGGAAGCCATTTGAGGCAGAGAAGTAACATGACTTAACTTATATTTTTAAAGAGGCATGCTAATTGGTTTCCTGAGAATAAATTTAGGAAGGCAAGGGCAGAAGTGGGGAGACCAGCTTCGAGGCACTGTAATAATTTAGGAGAGAGATTATGGAGAGAATATGATGGTAGACATAGTATTTGTGAAAAATGGTCAGATTCTAGATGTTTTCAGAAAGTAGAGCTGCCAGAATATTCTAACGTATTGTATGTAGAGTGAGTGAAAAAGAGTCAAAGGTGACTCTAATTTTTTGGCTAGAAGAATAGTGATAGGATTTTCTAAGATTTGAAAGGTTGTAATGGGACATTTTAGGGGTTGAGAGAAGGTCAGGAACTCAGTTTTGACATGCTAAGTTTGAGATTTCTTTGGATATCCAAGTGAAAATGACACATTAGCAGCTAAATATATAAGCCTGGAGTTCAGGGGAGATGTTTAAGCTGAAAATATACGTTTAGGGCATTGCTACATTAACAAGTCCTGAGAATGCAAATAAACAAGAAAGAGAACTGAAGAAGAGCAGAGTAGGAGGTAAGAGAAAATGTAGAAGAGTGTTATGTCCTAGAAGACAGAGTAGAAAATGTTTTGGAAAGAATATCTACATACATATATACATATATATTTATTTACTGTAACATACAGAATATTCTTTGAACTCTAAATCAATGTGATCAATCTCTAAAAAGTATTTGGCTACAAGTCAGTAAGCCAATGAGTCAATAAATATTTTCTCACTATATTAGGTACAGGTAAATAGTGGATACCCAATCATTATGTGCTAAATTTGAGACATTTCTTTGTATTCCGTTTTATTGAGAACACAGTTTCCCAGTGAGATGTTATATCATTTTATTAATAATATTTATTTAGAAAAAATAAACACTTGCATTCCTTTTTCAATTTCTGTAAAAAATGTTCATATTGATATTGTGCATAATACTGAAGCATTAGTGCAAGGAAATACATACACTGCACGGCCTCCATCACAGAGGAAATGATTAGAATTACTTCACTTTTAAACACCTAGAACACAGACTAGATGGTCTTTTTTACTTAAGCTTTTCTTATGTAAACAAATATAAACTCATTTTGTATTAAACAATTTAATGTCTCTCAAGCCCTCTGATTAATTTGGGCACTGTCTTATAGATCTCATTCCTCTCATTTTTGCTTTCATGTTGTTAAACTATAATGCTGTTAACATCTATTTCAAGTAATCTCTCCTCCCTGGTGATTGATGGTAGATACAACAATTACGATGGCAATGCTGGGGATAATTCTTCACAGATGTTGTCAAATTGCAGGTTAAATGGGTAAAAGAGTTTCTTTCTTCCGGCCACCCACCCTTCCTTCCCTTGAAATAGGTGCACGGTGCTGTGTATCCTGTGTTGTAGGTACGTCAATTCCCCAGCCTGTCGCTCATCTGGTTTAAATGACTTCCATTTGCTGTGTCAAAGAATGACAGAATGTTAAGCTCCAAGTGCTTTTTAGGTACCTAAATGTAGCAATTCAACCTTGAATTTTAGCTGGCAAAGGGAAGTCTATTGGGTCTGGTGCAGCGATGCTGATTTTCCCCTTATAAATAACATTTGCCATTGTTAATTAAAAAAAAAAAAAAACTGAAATGATATGACCGTGATCTGCTTTAAAATGAAATGGGGAAAAAAGTTAGTTGGTAATTGTTAAAGTGAGGTGATAGGTACATTGTATCTACTTTTTGTATATGTTAACTTCCGTAATTAAAAATAAAAAGTAAAATAAAAGCAGAGGTTATGCTATTTTAACCCTTCATAAACCTTTATGTCCTCACAAGGAGAAAATGTAGAAATTTAACAGATAATTCCTTTCTTGGTTATTTGAAAATAATGAAGTCATATTTTCTTGGTTATTCGGTTTGGATCAATGGATTGTGGTACAATCTTCCTTTAGTTTTGCATTTATTTTTCTAAGTGAGTTCATTGCAATTCTCAGTGAGGAAAGAGGGAAGGATTTGGGATAAGAGGCAGAGGAAAGAAGAAGAAACTTGGATTGCCAAATAAACAGGTAAGGTTAGAAAACGGGTTTGGGGATTTAGGTTTTAGCTTCACCCAACAGCTGACATGTTCTAAGCCAAGAAAATTTAATCTACTCTTTAGCTGAAATTCCTCTACCTGGATGAACTGAGGGTAATTATTTGAGCTGTTCCCTTAGAGGTGTCAGGAGGCTCTATTAATAAATGTGGGTCCAGAATTTAAGGTTAAAAGACACTCCATATTCTGCTACTGGGATAGGAATGATGACGGGTTTTTTTGTTTGTTTGTACTATGGCATAATTTATTATAAATATAGTCTTTCTACTCAAGGTAGAAGTATTTTAAGTGGCAAATTTGTTTTCCCTCTTTGAACTACAGGTCATCGAATGTTCCACTAATGCAATTGTCTATTTGTCTTGGTAAACCTCAAGAGATATCATTGCCTTTCTTTAAATCACTTGCCAATATCTCAAAACCATAATAACATGGAAGTACTTCCAAGCATCTAATTTTAATCCTTACCACCACAATTTGATATCATTAACTTCAAATTTTTCCATAGTATTATCATCAATCTTATTTCATCATTCTTATTATTTGCTTAATGACTTGGATATAATTTTGCTTGTAATAACTTGAATGAGTTCAAATACAAGACTTTCCAGGTTAGAAGCTGATGAGGGGAAATGGGGAAGGTGGGAAAGGAAAAGCCCAGGAACATGAGAACCTACTTGGTGGTTTGACTATTCTCTGATGGGGTATAAACAGCCCAGGTTCGACTGTCCCAAAAATAATGATGCATTCAAGCTTGATCAATAGCTGTATTCAAGGTAATACAATCTTCAGGTGAAGTATGGCAGCAGATGTCTCTAATCAGTTATTAAATAATGATCCTGCCCAGTTGGCACTGGGACCTAAGCTAGTGACTAGAAGTAGGAAGAAAAGAGCCCATTTTTTGTGGACACCCTACACTAATCTTGCCTTCTTAACATTAACAAAGACAACCCATTTCCAAATGGGATTATAACCATAGGCATAGAGGTTAGGTTTTACAATACATGTTTTTGGGGACACAACTCAATCCATAACAAAATATATCCTTAATTCTTCACCCAACCCTAAATCCATATCCTTTTTTAATAAGACTTTGCAGCTTTTATTATCAAAAAGTTGAGCTTGGTGTCTAACCTCTTAAATCTGGTCTGGCTTTATGACTTGCTTTGGCAAGTTGAATGCAAACTTCTGCTCTTTCTTTCTTGGAATGCTGCCTGGGCAAGCCAGATGAAGGATGAGAAATAAATGAATGAAAACTGAGATGTCCAACTAACGGTTAACCAAACCCAGAAACAGAGGCACTGGCCAAACTTACCTGAGGAAGCCATCAGAGACAAGAACAACTGACCAACTGGGCCCAGACTAGTAGACCTGTAGAATCATAGATAAAATGAATAGATGCTATTTTAAGCCACTAAATTTTGGAATGGTTTGTTGCATAGTAACTGATAACTGAGACAAAGGTGCTAAGATAACTGACAGTTTTGAGTTCAAGGTGCAGCTCCTTTTCTGGCAGGGATAGTTACCATAATGCAAACCAGGGAAATCCAAAAACCAAATCAAACCCAATGCCTATGAGTGGATTACAATTCATAGTGACCATATAAGACTGAATAGAACTGCCCCAGAGGGTTTCTGAGGCTGTAAATCTTTATGGGAGCAGACTGTCACATCTTTCTCCCATGGAGCTGTTTGTAGGTTCAAACTGCTGACCTTTCGGTTAGCAGCCCAAGGCTTAACCACTGTGCCAGGAGTCTCTTAAATTGGGAAAACGCGGGTAAGGTAAGGAGTCCCTAGGTGTTGCAAGTGGCTAAGAGCTGAAAGGTTGGTGGTTTGACTACACCCAGAAACATCTCAGAAAACAGGTTTGCCAATCTTCTTTCTAAAGTTCACAGCCTTGAAAACCCTATGGAGCAGTTATACTCTGGACACACGGGGTTGCCATGAGTAAGAACTAACTCAACAGCAACTAGCAACCACCCAGAGTTAGATCCCACCTCATACCCATCTACCCTGAGGCCAGATCATCAGGGAGCAGTCATAGGCTCAGGAGTCTGCACAACTCCCTGCACTTCAGACCACCTGGCCTCCCTCTCTCTTTAGTCCCCTGTGACTAGGTCACAAGCTAGAAGAACTCTGTCCTTCTTCATGAAGCCTTTCCCTATCACCCAGCCACCCAGAGATGGACCTTCAAAAATCAGCTCTGTACTGCCAGCCTCTACTGGCTCATTGGCTCTGCGAGTTCGTTAATTCTCTATGATGGCTCACAAAATTCATGGAGACTATTACCTATACTTACAGTTACATACTTATTACAACCAGAAAGGATACAAGTGAAGAGACACATGGTGCAAGGTCAAGGAGTTTCTCAGCACAAAGCTTCCATTGCCCCCAGGGATGTACCACACCTCCACCCTGCATAGATGTTCTCACCAATCTCAGAAGCCCCAAAGATAGGGCTGAAAGGCCCAGTGTTCCCTAGTCATTGGGAACTCAACGACTATACATGATTAATACCTTAATGCCTAGTTATGATCAATCCAATCAGTGAATATGCATGACTGACTGCATCACGCCCCTCCCTCCCTGAAGTTAGTTCAACAGATGTGGGGCCTATGTAGCCCCTACTTGCCTGGCTATTTTAGAAAGACAAACCCCAAAACCAAACCCATTGCCGCCAAGTGAATTCCCATTCATAGCGACCCTATAGGACAGAGTAGAACTGCCCCATAGGATTTCCAAGGTTGTAAATTTTTATGGACGCAGGCTGCCGCATCTTTTTTCCTGAGGACTGGCTGGTGGGTTCTAACCACCAATCTTTCAGTTAGCAGCTGAGTGTTTTAACCACTGCACCATCAGGACCCCTTTAGAAAGACAAAAATCCAAATCCCAAACCAAATCCATTGCTGTTGAGTTGATTCCAACTCATAGCAACCCTACTGGACAGAGCAGAATTGCCCCACAGGAGCACCTGGTGGATTCAAAGTGCTGACCTTTTGGTTAGCAGCCATAGTACTTAACCACTATGCCACTAGGGTTTCCTTAGAAAGACAAAGAGTACCTTAATTGCTCAGGCTACTTTCAGAACCAGACATAAAAGTTCAAATCTAGGTGTTTATCCCACAGTTGACCCACTTGGCTTTTGGATATATTTTATATATATATGCCTAACATTTGCAAAAGTACTTTTTATATCCCTTTAGAACCATCAGTTTCAGTATTTAAGACTGCCAGTGTTATAACGTAACCTGAAAAATAAGAATAAAAAAATATTGGCACATTACTGGGGTCCCAATCGGTCATTAGTCCATCACTATATTGTGGGGCAAAAAATCCTCTCAGGCTGAGATCTACTGAAAGCACTCATCTTGTCTCATTAAGATTCACAGGCTCCAAAAGCAGGTATCATCCTGTCTTTGCCTTTTCAGGCACTTAATTCCTGTTAAAACTAAGGTAAGAAAAATATTCCTTGCTCTGAGCCACTCTCAAGACATTAACGTAATGTTGGATTGAGGGGGAGGCACATACCGGACTAGGCAGTACTGTGGCCAAACCTCATGTCCCTTGTGGGTTATGCAATGGGGGAAATCCAATATTGTTAACAGATTGCCGGACCTTTCTTCCAAGGGCTGAAACAGAGTAGGCACTGAGTGAGTAAATTTTCGATTGGCTGATTGAATGAATAAATTAAAGAGGAAGGAAAGGAGAAGTTTAACTGCTCATATACTAAAGCCTTCACCCAAATATATTTTATTTCAGTGAATGTTTTTACAATCTAAAGATGGGAGTTGAAAAATGATTGTGAACTATGACTTCTAAGCTTTATACATGTATTATCTCATTTGATTTCCCCAATAACCACTATCTCTCCAATAATATAGAATCATTTTTGTCCCCATTATATAGTAAAAAATAAAATGAGGCCAGGGGATTGTGGAGGTGGGGGGAGTCAAAGATGACATCTGAATTTAGATATGACAAATGCTAGAGGAGGAGCTTTTGGGGAAACATCATGAATAGTTCTTAGAAGCCTAGATAGTGTGAGCTAACCTAGAGATTTTAGCCTATGAAAAATTTGTTTTGTTCATATTATCTCACAGACAGCAAACAATCCAACAGTTTCTTTTTTTCTAGTAGACAACTGGGAAAACCCCTTCCCAGGCTGTTAGGGATGCTTGGCCAAATGCTCAAATGATTTCCACTCAATAAGTTCCTTGTAAGTTGTTTTCCAAAGTGAGCATATAAGTGATATGCTAAGTATCGTAGTCGTGGTTCTTTGATATCACTCTGCATCCATCAGAAACTTAAGGTTTTTAGTTTATTGCTTAAGTGTATAGACACAGGAAAGACAAAGCTTAAACTCTAAAGGAAACACACTGAACACATAAACACACAAGCAACATCTTTCAAATTCAGTGCGGGTTCATAGCTTAACCAGGATTTCTCAACCTCAGATTTACCGACATGGATCATGTAATTTCTTGTTGTGGGAGACTAATCTTCTGTGCACCGTAGGATGTTTAAAATGTTCCTGGTCTCTGTTAACTAGACATTGGCAGCATCTCTCAAGTGTGGCAATCAAAAATGTCTCTATTGTTAAATGTTCCAAGAGGAGCAAATTCCCCTCTGGTTGAAAACCTGTTTAACTAATTACAGGTGGTTCAAATATGAAGAGTCCTTTGAGCAACACTTTCTCTTTTTGCTACACAATATTAGTCAATTAATTTGAATTTTTTTTTTTGCTTATTCTCTCTCTCTTTGATTCAGTGTTTCAAACTTGTCAGTTGAGATTTTAACCACCCAAAACCCAAACCAAACCTACTGCCATCAAGTTGATTCTGATTCATAGCAACCCTTAGGACAGAGTAAAACTGCCCTATAGGGTTTCCAAGGAGTGGATGGCAGATTTGAACTGCCAGCCTTTTGATTAACTGCCTGAGCTCTTAACCCCAGCACCACCAGGGCTCTACTAGACTCTTTGGAGGATACAAAATAAGTTCTAGTATTTCAAATAGCTAACTATGGGCTTGAGTTGGGCAGTGGGGACTCTCAAATTTCTATATAGGAGTTGATTTGGGTGGCAATTTTGTTGGTGGGTGAAAATAAGGGATTTGCCATGAGGTTACTGGGGCAGCAAGCAACATGGTTTTGCTTTTTTTTTTTTTCAGTTGGTTTGCATATTTATTTATAAAGGCAGGTATACAAAAGCTGATGGTATCTATGGAGGACTAATGTTCTCTCCTAATTATGACTATGCCTATGTAACTCCACTGGAGTTGGGGAGAATTCAGGTTAAAGACTATAATGTATCAGGGTAAAGAGTTGAGACTTTACCTTGTGGGCAATTGAGAGTTCTTTTTTTTTTTTTCTTTTTTTTAATTAATTTTTATTAAGCTTCAAGTGAACATTTACCATTCCAATCAGTCTGTCACATGTAAGTTTACATACATTTCACTCCCTTCCCCCACTTGCTCTCCCCCTATTGAGTCAGCCCTTTCAGTCTCTCGTTTCGTGCCAATTTTGCCATCTGCACTCTCTCTCTATCTTCACATCCCCCCTCCAGTCAAGAGTTGCCAACACACTCTCCAGTGTCCACCTGATTTAATTAGCTCACTCTTCATCAGCATCTCTCTCCCCCCCACTGACCAGTCCTTTTCATGTATGATGAGTTGTCTTCGGGGATGGTTCCTGTCCTGTGCCATCAGAAGGTCTGGGGAGCATTGCCTCCGGGATTCCTCTAGTCGCAGTCATACCATTAAGTATGGTCTTTTTATGAGAATTTGGGGTCTGTATCCCATTGGTCTCCTGCTCCCTCAGGAGTTGTCTGTTGTGCTCCCTGACAGGGCAGACATCGATTGTGGCCGGGCACCAACTAGATCTTCTGGTCTCAGGATAATGTAGGTCTCTGGTTCATGTGGCCCTTTCTGTCTCTTGGGTTCTTAGTTGTCGTGTGACCTTGGTGTTCTTCCTTTGCCTTTGCTCCAGGTGGGTTGAGACCAATTGATGCATCTTAGATGGCCGCTTGTTGGCATTTAGGACCCCAGACGCCACATTTCAAAGTGGGATGCAGAATGTTTTCATAATAGAATTATTTTGCCCATTGACTTAGAAGTCCCCTCAAACCATGTTCCCCAGACCCCGGCCCCTGCTCCGCTGACCTTTGAAGCATTCATTTTATCCCGGAAACCTCTTTGCTTTAGTCCAGTCCAATTAGGCTGACCTTCCTTGTATTGAGTGTTGTCTTTCCCTTCACCCAAAGCAGTTCTTATCTACTGATTGATCAATAAAAAACCCTCTCCCTCCCTCCCTCCTTCCCCCCTTTGTAACCACAAAAGTATGTGTTCTTCTCCATTTTTTCTATTTCTCAAGGTCTTATAATAGTGGTCTTATACAATATTTGTCCTTTTGCCTCTGACTCATTTCGCTCAGCATAATGCCTTCCAGATTCCTCCATGTTGTGAAATGTTTCAGAGTTTTGTCACTGTTCTTTATGGATGCGTAGTATTCCATTGTGTGAAGAATATACCACAATTTATTTACCCATTCATCCGTTGACGGACATCTTGGTTGCTTCCAGCTTTTTGCTATTGTAAACAGAGCTGCAATAAACATGGGTGTGCATATATCTGTTTGTGTGAAGGCTCTTCTATCTCTAGGGTATATTCCTAGGAGTGGGATTTCTGGGTTGTATGGTAGTTCTATTTCTAACTGTTTAAGATAACGCCAGATGGATTTCCAAAGTGGTTGTACCATTTTACATTCCCACCAGCAGTGTATGAGAGTTCCAATCTCTCCACAGCCTCTCCAACATTTTTTATTTTGTGTTTTTTGGATTAATGCCAGTCTAGTTGGTGTGAGATGGAATCTCATCGTAGTTTTAATTTGCATTTCTCTAATGGCTAATGATCGGGAGCATTTTCTCATGTATCTGTTGGCTGCCTGAATATCTTCTTTAGTGAAATGTGTGTTCATACCCTTTGCCCACTTCTTGATTGGGTTGTTTGTCTTTTTGTGGTTGAGTTTTGACAGAATCATGTAGATTTTAGAGATCAGGCGCTGGTCTGAGATGTCATAGCTGAATATTCTTTCCCAGTCTGTAGGTGGTCTTTTTACTCTTTTGGTGAAGTGTTTAGATGAGCATAGGTGTTTGATTTTTAGGAGCTCCCAGTTATCTGGTTTCTCTTCATCATTTTTGGTAATGTTTTGTATTCTGTTTATGCCCTGTATTAGGGCTCCTAGGGTTGTCCCTATTTTTTCTTCCCTGATCTTTATCATTTTAGTCTTTATGTTTAGGTCTTTGATCCACTTGGAGTTAGTTTTTGTGCTTGGTGTGAGGTATGGGTCCTGTTTCATTCTTTTGCAAATGGATATCCAGTTATGCCAGCACCATTTGTTAAAAAGACTATCTTTTCCCCAATTGACTGACACTGGTCCTTTGTCGAATATCAGCTGCTCATATGTGGATGGATTTATATCTGGGTTCTCAATTCTGTTCCATTGGTCTACGTGCCTGTTGTTGTACCAGTACCAGGCTGTTTTGACTACTGTAGCTGTATAATAGGTTCTGAAATCAGGTAGAGTGAGGCCTCCCACTTTCTTCTTCTTTTTCAGTAATGCTTTGCTTATCCGGGGCTTCTTTCCCTTCCATATGAAATTGGTGATTTGTTTCTCTATCACCTTAAAATATGACATTGGAATTTGGATCGGGAGTGCGTTATATGTATAGATGGCTTTTGGTAGAATAGACATTTTTACTATGTTAAGTCTTCCTATCCATGAGCAGGGTATGTTTTTCCACTTAAGTATGTCCTTTTGAATTTCTTGTAGCAGAGCTTTGTAATTTTCTTTGTATAGGTCTTTTACATCCTTGGTAAGATTTATTCCTAAGTATTTTATCTTCTTGGGGGCTACTGTGAATGGTATTTTTTTGGTGATTTCCTCTTCGGTGTTCTTTTTGTTGATGTAGAGGAATCCAAGTGATTTTTGTATGTTTATTTTATAACCTGAGACTCTGCCAAACTCTTCTATTAGTTTCAGTAGTTTTCTGGAGGATTCCTTAGGGTTTTCCATGTATACGATCATGTCATCTGCAAATAGTGATAGCTTTACTTCCTCCTTGCCAATCTGGATACCCTTTATTTCTTTGTCTAGCCTAATTGCCCTGGCTAGGACTTCAAGTACGATGTTGAATAAGAGCGGTGATAAAGGGCATCCTTGTCTGGTTCCTGTTCTCAAGGGAAATGCTTTCAGGTTCTCTCCATTTAGAGTGATATTGGCTGTTGGCTTTGCATAGATGCCCTTTATTATGTTGAGGAATTTTCCTTCAATTCCTATTTTGGTAAGAGTTTTTATCATAAATGGGTGTTGAACTTTGTCAAATGCCTTTTCTGCATCTATTGAGAAGATCATGGGGTTTTTATCTTTTGTTTTATTTATGTGATGGATTACATTAATGGTTTTTCTGATATTAAACCAGCCTTGCATACCTGGTATAAATCCCACTTGATCAGGGTGAATTATTTTTTTGATGTGTTGTTGGATTCTATTGGCTAGAATTTTGTTGAGGATTTTTGCATCTATGTTCATGAGGGATATAGGTCTAAAATTTTCTTTTTTTGTAATGTCTTTACCTGGTTTTGGTATCAGGGAGATGGTAGCTTCATAGAATGAGTTGGGTAGTATTCTGTCTTGTTCTATGCTTTGAAATACCTTCAGTAGTAGTGGTGTTAAGTGTTCTCTGAAGGTTTGGTAGAACTCTGCAGTGAAGCCGTCCGGGCCAGGACATTTTTTGTTGGAAGTTTTTTGATTACCGTTTCAATCTCTTTTTTTGTTACGGGTCTATTTAGTTGTTCTACTTCTGAATGTGTTAGTTTAGGTAGGTAGTATTTTTCCAAGAATTTATCCATTTCTTCTAGGTTTTCAGATTTGTTAGAGTACAATTTTTCGTAGTAATCTGAAATGATTCTCTTAATTTCATTTGGCTCTGTTGTGATGTGGTCATTCTCGTTTTTTATTCGGGTTATTTGTTTCCTTTCCTGTTTTTCTTTAGTCAGTCTAGCCAATGGTTTATCAATTTTGTTAATTTTTTCAAAGAACCAGCTTTTGGCTTTGTTAATTCTTTCAATTGTTTTTCTGTTCTCTAATTCATTTAGTTCAGCTCTAATTTTTATTATTTGTTTTCTTCGGGTGCCTGATGGGTTCTTTTGTTGCTCAGTTTCTATTTGTTCAAGTTGTCGGGACAGTTCTCTGATTTTGGCTCTTTCTTCTTTTTGTATGTGTGCATTTATCGATATAAATTGGCCTCTGAGCACTGCTTTTGCTGTGTCCCAGAGGTTTTGATAGGAAGTATTTTCATTCTCTTTGCTTTCTAAGAATTTCCTTATTCCCTCCTTGATGTCTTCTATAACCCAGTCTTTTTTCAGGAGGGTATTGTTCATTTTCCAAGTATTTGATTTCTTTTCCCTAGTTTTTCTGTTATTGATTTCTAGTTTCATTGCCTTGTGGTCTGAGAAGATGCTTTGTAATATTTTGATGTTTTGGACTCTGCACAGATTTGTTTTATGACCTAATATGTGGTCTATTCTAGAGAATGTTCCATGTGCACTAGAAAAAAAAGTATATTTTACAGCAGTTGGGTGGAGAGTTCTGTATAAGTCAATGAGGTCAAGTTGGTTGATTGTTGTAAGTAGGTCTTCCGTGTCTCTATTGAGCTTCTTACTGGATGTCCTGTCCTTCTCCGAAAGTGGTGTGTTGAAGTCTCCTACTATAAATGTGGAGGTGTCTATCTCACTTTTCAATTCTGTTAAAATTTGATTTATGTATCTTGCAGCCCTCTCATTGGGTGCATAAATATTTAATATGGTTATGTCTTCCTGATCAATTGTCCCTTTTATCATTATATAGTGTCCTTCTTTATCCTTTGTGGTGGATTTAAGTCTAAAGTCTATTTTGTCAGAAATTAATATTGCTACTCCTCTTCTTTTTTGCTTATTGTTTGCTTGATATATTTTTTTCCATCCTTTGAGTTTTAGTTTGTTTGTATCTCTAAGTCTAAGGTGTGTCTCTTGTAGGCAGCATATAGATGGATCGTGTTTCTTTATCCAGTCCAAGACTCTCTGTCTCTTTATTGGTGCATTTAGTTCATTTACATTCAGCGTAATTATAGATAAATAAGTTTTTAGTGCTGTCATTTTGATGCCTTTTCATGTGTGTTGTTGACCATTTCATTTTTCCACAAGCTTTTTTGTGCTGAGACGTTTTTCTTAGTAGATTGTGAGATCCTCATTTTCATAATGTTTAACTTTATGTTAGTTGAGTCGTTACGTTTTTCTTGGCTTTTTTCTTGAGTTATGGAATTGATATTCCTTTTTGTGGTTACCTTATTATTTACCCCTATTTTTCTAAGTAAAAACCTAACTTGTATCGTTCTATATCGCCTTGTATCACTCTCCATCTGGCAGTTCAATGCCTCCTATATTTAGTCCCTCTTTTTGATTATTGTGATCGTTTATCTATTGATTTCCATGATTTCCTGTTATGTGTATTATTTTGTTTATTTATTTATTTTTTAGAATTAATCTTAATTTGTTTTTGTGCTTTCCCTATTTGAGTTACGTTGATATCAGGACATTCTGTTTTGTGATCTTCTTTGTGCTGGTAGCTGATATTATTGGTCATCCAGCCAAACAATCTCCTTTAGCATTTCTTGCAGTCTTGGTTTAGTTTTTGCAAATTCTCTAAACTTGTGTTTATCTGTAAATATCTTAATTTCTCCTTCATATTTCAGAGAGAGTTTTGCTGGATATATGATCCTTGGTTGGCAGTTTTTCTCCTTCAGTGCTCTGTATACGTCGTCCCATTCCCTTCTTGCCTGCATCGTTTCTGCTGAGTAGTCTGAACTTATTCTTATTGATTCTCCCTTGAAGGAAACCTTTCTTTTCTCCCTGGCTGCTTTTAAAATTTTCTGTTTGTCTTTGGTTTTGGCAAGTTTGATGATAATATGTCTTGGTGTTTTTCTTTTTGGATCAATCTTAAATGGGGTTCGATGAGCATCTTGGATAGATATCCTTTTGTCTTTCATGATGTCAGGGAAGTTTTGTGTCAGGATTTCTTCAACTATTTTCTCTGTGTTTTCTGTCCCCCCTCCCTGTTCTGGGACTCCAATCACTCGCAAGTTATCCTTCTTGATAGAGTCCCACATGATTCTTAGGGTTTCTTAATTTTTTAAATTTTTTTATCTGATTTTTTTTCAGCTATGTTGGTGTTGATTCCCTGGTCCTCCAGAAGTCCTAGTCTACATTCTAATTGGTCGAGTCTGCTCCTCTGACTTCCTATTGCGTTGTCTAATTCTGTAATTTTATTGTTAATCTTTTGGATATCTACATGCTGTCTCTCTATGGATTCTTGCAACTTATTAATTTTTCCACTATGTTCTTGAATAATCTTTTTGAGTTCTTCAACAGTTTTATCAGTGTGTTCCTTGGCTTTTTTCTGCAGTTTGCCTAATTTCATTTGTGATGTCTTGAAGCATTCTGTAAATTAGTTTTTTATATTCTGTATCTGATAATTCCAGGATTGTGTCTTCATTTGGGAAAGATTTTGATTCTTTTGTTTGGGGGGTTGGAGAAGCTGTCATGGTCTGTTTCTTTATGTGGTTTGATATTGACTGCTGTCTCCGAGCCATCACTGGGAAACTAGTTTTTCCAGGTAATCAGCTAAAAAAAAATGCAGTCAGATCCCTATCTGAATTCTCCCTCTGGCTCAGGCTATTCGGATGTTAATGGAGCCGCCTGGGGAGTGTGGGGGAGGGATCAGAGAGCTAGGAGTGTAGCACCTCAGAATATAGAGCTGATCTCCGCATTCAAGCTCCGCCCGCGCCCGCCAAAATCCCTGTGGGACGACTCCCCGGCTGGGACGCTGCTCTCCCCAGTCCAAGTCCAGTCACTTCCTCTCGGGGACTTCTCCTTCCGGTGCGCCGCTCCGCTCGCACTAGCTGGGTGGGCGTCGCCCGTAAGAACGGCTGGGCCCCCCTGGGGTAGCTTTAGGGAAATATAGCTGATCCCCACGCTCATGCCATGCCCACTCCCCGCCAAACTCCCAGCGGGACAGCTCCCTGGCTGGGACGCTGCTCACCCCGCTCCAAGATCAGTCACTGCCTCCCGGGGACTTCTCTCACTGGCTGCCCCGCTACGCCACCCGCGCCAACCAGCTAGGCTCCCTCCTGGGATGAGTTCGGGGGCTAGGGCTGGGTCCCTTGTCTGTGCCATATGCCCCCCTGGGCTCTGCCCCAAATAGGGCTCCGAAGGTCACCTGCCTGGTACGCTGGCTCCTGGTTCTGAAAACGATCGCTGTCTGCCCTTATTTGTTCGTTCTCCGTCTCTAAGTCTGTGTTTGTTGTTCAGAGTTCGTAGATTGTTATGTATGTGATCGATTCACTTGTTTTTCCAAGTCTTTGTTGCAAGAGGGATCCGCGGTAGCGTCCACCTAGTCCGCCATCTTGGCCCCCCAATTGAGAGTTCTTGAGGCAGAGAATAATTTAATAACATTTGTGTTTTATAGTGTTAATCATTACGTCAAGTACAAATTGAAATAGTAGGAAGATATGGTGCAGACTGACTAGCTGGAAAGCTGTTGTAAAAGCTCAAAAGAGAAATAAAGGGAATAAAAGCTATGACAGCAGGAATAGAGACATGGTCATGAATGGATTTGAAGAATAAAGTGATCATCTAGAAATACTGTGAAGAAAATATATAGTTACATAACTGTAAGAGCATGTAAAGAAAACTATTGCAGAGACCTGCTGTTTGTTCACAAAACCCATTTTCTCCCTTTCTGGAGCATAAAGTTAGACTAAATTACCCTCCTAGTGCTGGTAATATGACTAATTCTAGCTAATGGAATACAAAGAACAATAGTAGTGCTTGCCACTTTCAGACGAGGCCCTTGTTATCCTCCATGTCACCTTCTGTTCTATAGACCAGGTAGCAACTATCGTGGCGACGCTGTTGTTGTTAGGTTCTGTTGAGCTGGTTCCAACTCATAGTGACCGTATGTACAACAGACTGGAACACTGCCTGGTCTTTTGCCATCGTCACAATCGTTATGCTTGAACCCATTGTTGCAGCCACTGTGTCAATCCATCTTGTTGAGGGTCTTTTTCTTTTCCACTGACCCTGAACTTTACCAAGCATGAAGTCCTTCTCCAGGGACTGGTCCCTCCTGATAACATGTTCAAAGCATGTGAGACACCGTCTCGCCATCCTTCCTTCTAAGGAACATTCTGGCTGTATTTCTTCCAAGACAGATTTGTTCGTTCTTTTGGCGGTCCATGGTATAGTCAATATTCATGGTGGCATTGGAAGCCATATATTGAAGTTACAGGAACTATATGATGGACAGAAACTATTTCCTTGAGGCACTGCTTGGAAGAAAAAAAAAAGTCCCAAATCACAAACCTTGAATTTTTACTTTAAATTAGTGAAAAATAAACTTTTGAGTTTGTTTAGGTAGCTAGCAATACGTTAACTAATATAATGCCTTAACTGAAGATGGTCCACAATGATATAATAGTTTTTTTTTTTTTCCTTTCAAATTTACCATAACACGTAGCTAGCAATACGTTAACTAATATAATGCCTTAACTGAAGATGGTCCACAATGATATAATAGTTTTTTTTTTTTTCCTTTCAAATTTACCATAACACGTCTATAGCTACAGGCACCTAGACAAGTGTATACATGTAGCATGTAGCAGATACATTTATATTTGTAGATTAATACCAATTTTTATTTTAAAACACCTAATATTGACATTCCAAGGCAATCATTTAGAAACCATGACCAAAAAAGAAAACAACAACAACAACAAGCTTGCTGGTACGCAATATAACAAGAAGTCAATGCCCCTGTAACACTAGAGCAATGCGCCAAATCTTTTTTTAGATAAAGTCATTTACTTATTCAAATTTATGGCAGGATTTATATTGCTATCTACAAATAGATATCAATAGTTAAAGAGATTTTATAGCTTTTTGACATTCAATATATTATGCAGGTTTTAAAGGCTCCAGAAAATGGATGGACTATCTAAGCTGAATAACTTTCCACTTGTAAAAATGTTTCTTAAAGTACAGAGCCCTTAGATTTAATACCTAGTCTTGCTTAGTTAAGCACATGGTAAAATGTAGACAGGTTTTTCATTTGACAGAACAATCCTGATAGAACAATGCAGTTTCAACAGGGGTAAAGCCAAAGGAAATAAATGACAGGCACATCTTAATAAGGGAGATAATTTAAGAAATGTTTAGTTTTAATGCTTCTCTCAAGCAATACTATTTTATTTCTCTTTTGACATGCAGGCTTCTTCCTTACCAATGGAGAGCTTAATTTTTACATGTTCTGGTCATATGCTTATTACTGAAGTTATGGTGATTTTGAGCCAATTCAAGCTCCTGAGATATTACAGCAACTCTGTTATATCACTTTGCATATACAATAGCTTGCTTTATTCTGCTTTAGGGTCTTTACAAGTGTATCAATTTGCCAGTTAGTAGTTTAGATAAGAGCCTGAAATCCTGTGGCCAACCAGGCCTCCTAGGCAAGGCGTGAGCCATTTGACAAAGCCATTGAAAACACAGCAGAAGCACAATTTCGATTAATACAAATAATAGAAAATTTCCCAAATCATGCTTGGTGTTGGGCTGCTTCCAAGGTAGTAATTCACAAAATATGACTTTTTTCATTGAGAAGGTTATAAAAATTTGTTTGTTGGAGGTAGGAAAGGAAATGTAATTAAAGGCTAAATTCAGACTCACATTTCATTTTAACCAAAAGAATCTGTGTGATTTGGGCACCAGTCACCTAGGCACTTCCTATTTTAAGGCAGTGCACATTGTAAGCAAATCAAATTATCCAATAGCAAAACTACATCTGGTTGAACTAACTATGCCAGGTAACCTTAAATAGAAGCTTGAGAGTAATTAACTCTGTTGCAACACTGGGCTTTGCTGGTAAGAGTTATCAAAAGTTCCTCTTTGGTGCATTGCTATTAAAAGAATAAAACGGGAAGAGGGTGAAATGAAAACATTAAACTTGTGCTCATGTGTGTATGTTTTAATGTCCCCTTTGCATTTGAAAGTGCTAACAACAGCACATTTAAAAGAAAGCAACTCTGGAGTTTCATTTTGTATATACTTAAATTTTTTTTCCCTCTTGCATATGGTCCTTATAAAATGGAGCTTTAGATTGTAGATGCTATAGGGACCACTATTATGCATCATTTATATTTGGAACACTCCAGAAGCTTTGGGTTTGGATTGCTTTCAGGCACCAATCTAATCTGAAAATACCCAGTGAAATTATTTTTGTTGTTGTTGTTGTCATTAACAATCTGAAGAACCAAACCCAAACCAAAAACCTACTGCCGTCGAGTCGATTCCGACTCATAGCGACTCTATAGGACAGAGTAGAACTGCCCGATAGAATTTCCAAGGAGCAGCTGGAGGATTCGAACTGCCAACCTCTTGGTTAGCAGCCTAGCACTTAACCACTATGCCACCAGGGTTTCCAACAATCTGAAGGGAAGATTTAATTTGTAATCTAGACAAAGGAGGATGTTGTGGACTGTTTAATAAATAATAATAATAAAGTCTTATGGTTTTGGTAGCATGATTCAAACCCCAAATATGTGGAGTGCACAACACACACGCATGCAATCTCTTGAAGTCTGGTCAATTCAGGTCTGATAGCACTTTTTTCTCTTATGAGTAGTGATATCTCTGGTATATTAGATCCAAAGGGGGCCTGGCATCTCCATGAGGGCTGTGCATCTATTGGTTGTATCTGAGGTTTGTTTTACCCATTAAATGAAAAACACACTCTTTCCTACATGCAACATTCAGGGTATATTTGTTCACGTGTATGATAGCCAGAGAAATCTCACTGGCTCTGCAACAGTCAAGATATTTCAGGAGGAGGTGTGAAGTTTCTATTAAAAAGTAAAAGAATGAAAAAAACCTCTGGAAGAATCTATGGAGATACATTAGTTCAGAATTTTAAAAGAATTCTGTAGGATGTCAAGTGTAGGCAAGAACAAACCAAGACTTTCCTCAAATAGGGTTAGGTCAGTGTTAATGCCATGAATGAATTGACATGGGTGATTTGAGGTCTTTCCCCCTTAGAACAAGTATTGTGAAAGTAGGTTTAATTTATTTCAATTTATTTGTTCCCAGAAACATCATTTTTGTTTGTTTGTTTTCAGTTTTAGCCAAAAACTGGAAACAGGGATGAAAACAGGGAAATGCAGAGAGTGGGGCTTGAGAATTTCATAAAGTTTTTAATTAACATCAAATAAACTGCATATGATACCCAAACATATTAGTTTATTCACCCTGAGATTGTCCATCCTGTAACTCAAAACCCTTTGTCAGGTCTGAGAAATGGTTTGTTTTCTTAACCTGATGTTGTTTTAAAGGGCAATACCCAGATGTTCTGGTTTTGTGATTAAAAAAAAAAAAAAAAGAATTAATGAGTCTTTCTGTCCAACTAGAGCCTCCTTATGAATCTGGGTAGATGCCAGTTGCAGGGTAAAGTGCAATGCTCACGGTGCATTGAAGACTCACTAACATTTCAGAGAAAATAAAAGGTTTTTAATTAATCTTTCCCTAAGCCATTTTTCTTTTTCATAGTCCACCAAAGGACAGATTCGTGCATGTTCTGGGATCACTTTAAAACCCTGATCTGCTTTTCTCTTTTTTCCTTCTTCTTCTTTTATAAAACCTTAAAGCAATTGCTTCTGTTGATGCAAGCTGCCTTTTGCTATGTTTCGTCGCTTTAACCTTAAGCTTTACTGTAAGCTGTGTAAACTAAAATTATAGATCTCTCTTCATTTTCCAAGTTATTTCCCTCTACGAAGTCTCTTCTGTCTTTTTTCTAAGTGAAAAGACTAAGGATGTGTTTGACTAGAAATTTTACCAATAATAACCTTGGCTGGAGATTTAGCTGAACACATCCCAGGTGAACCAAGCGAAAAACTCTACATAAGATAAACTGAAGGTCACCAGTGCCTTCTGAAAATATTTAGAATAAAGCTGTTTCATATCTTTTCTTTCTTTTGTGTAAGCATTGAACATAAGAAGGCATGGTACAAGCATGTTCTATATTCATCGTCTCTGCTGACGTGTGAAATATTGACATTTTGTAGCTCAGAGTAGTCAGATCGCTGATTTTGATCTAAAAGCCTGAAACAATCTTTTTGAGTTAATTTCTCCTTTAGCTACTAAAGAGAGTTTGTATGTAAATCCCACTTATATTAATGGGGCAGTGAGTATAAATCACTGTGCATCAAGGTGAGACTGTGCCCCCATGGAATTGATGTGTTGGTTTAGAAATTACAATGTATAACATGCTTCTTATTCTGTAGATCATAATAATTTTATAGTGCAATTAACTAATCCCAATTTAGTGACTCTATTCAGATGAAGGTGCTATCTTTTATTCATATCCAACCATTTACTTTAGGAACTCATGAATGTCCGTATATTTAACCACTTGAGGGCCAGCTTTCTTTAGACATATTCTTTTTTCTAAAACACTTATGAATATGCTCAGGAAGAATAAGAAAATTGCTAAATTTTTAACATAGAGCATTTAAAAAAATACATAACTTGAAACTTTCCCAGGCTAAAAATAGGGAAACCAAGAGTTTCAGTACATATACAGTTTTTTTTAAGAAACTGTTTAAAATCATTTCCTTTCAGAAATATGGTAAGTTTTAATTAATCACAAATAAGCACTTCTATCCTAAAATTTTGGGTGATTTCTAGGAGTCACTTAATTTCATTTATTTCCATTGCATATGACCTGAAATAATCCTTATAGACTGTAACTTTAAGGAATAGAAAGGTTGCAAAAAAGGGAAAGAGTGTTTTTAATAGAAATATTTACTAGAAGGTTTAACTGTATACTGCTTAATCACAATGGTTTTATTATACTATTATAGAAAAAATCTTAAAAATACATATTTTTATTTTCTATCATGAGTTTATATTTAATTTAATCAAAATTTGCAGTTTTTTGACCCCATGTACACTAATGGAGGAAGGTACCTCATTAGCACAAATGGTTTGTACTTGGCTACTAACCAAAATGTTGGCATTTCTAACCCACTCAGGTGCACCTTGGAAAGGTCTGGTGACCTACAACCAAAAGATCACAGCCATTGAAAACACTGTGGAGCACAGTTCTACTCTGAAATACATGGGACCTCCATGAGTTGGAATCAACTACACAGCCACTGGTTTATTTTGTGTCTGTGTGCACTAATGGGACATAATTCTAATTTCACCCAAGTGTATATGGGAATAACTTTTGATACCCAAATCTAAATGAAACAACTAAACAGAATTATAACTTTTAAGATAAATCTGCAAGAAATTAAACTTGACATGTTGCTTTGGCTGATATAACTTGCAAGTTTAATCCATATTATCTGACTTTTTAAATAATTTATGTACCTACTTTCTTGGAAAAATAATTTGAGCCATTTTGAATTTTTTTCACTACGACTATTTTTCTATCATAATTTTCTTTATCTACATTTTTTAATTTCCTGCTTTGAACCAGGAAAAACAGTGAAATTATTTTAAAAGTTTCTATTGCCAAGATTCTCAATCCAATTTCCTCTGTCCAGAAGCTTGTGACGTCTAAAGAAGTATCTAAAAATGTAGGCTTAAAGCTAAAATTCTAATAATTAACATAGCTTAATAGAAAGGAACAAGAAGGTACAGGATATGAAATAAAGAAGGGAAAGTGATACCATCCCCAGGTTCTATTGTCAAAAGGGGTATGGTCGATTTGTGATTCTCATCAGGCATTATGATGGTTAAGTGATGTGTCAAGTTGGCTGGGCTGTGATTCTCAGTGGTTTGACGGTTATATAATGATGTAGTTTTCCTCCATTTTGTGATATGATGTAATCATGTCCATGATATTATGTGATGTGATCAGCCAATCAATTGTAAGGTTTGTTTCTTCAGGGGTGTGGCCTGCATCCAATATACATGGTTGTTCTGGCAAAGTTCACTGGCTTTGGATTGCTCTGGATCTGTATCTAGTCCATCATCCTTTGACCTCTGGTTCTTGAGACTTGAGCCACCAGTCTGCCATATTGCCTGTTGAACTTGGATTTGTCAGCCTCTGCAGCTACATGAGACAGGAGAAGCCTCCAGCCTGGTGTCTGACCCACGGACTTTGGACTTGCAGCCTTTACAACTGTGTGACCCATTTCCTTGATCTCTCTCTGTCTCTTTCTATTTATATACACACATATCTATATACATATATACATACTTCACTGGTCTTGCTTCTCTGTAGAGCCCAGCGTACGACAGGCATCAGCCATTTAAACATATTCAGTGGGTTCCTTATTTCACAGCATTCAACCCATCCTTGATTGTACTCCAGCAACACTGGACTACTCTTATTTCTCAAACACATTAAGCTCTTTCTACCTCAGAACGTTTGCCTGGGCTGTTTCCTCTGCCTGGAAGCTCTCCCTCTGTCTAGCTTCTTTTCATCTTTATTCAAGTTAAATGTTACCTCCTCTGAGAATTTTCCTGACAAGTCAATCTAAAATACTTCCTTCTTCTTACATCATTCCAATTTGTTGCTTTCAGAGCACTGATTATAGTATATGATTGATCTTTGTTTACTTACTGTTTATGGCAGTTTCTTTCACTAGACTGTAAGCTCTATGAGAACACGGTCTATTTTCTCAGCCACGCTGTACCCATAGTATATAATTAATAAATAATTGTTTAATTAAAGGGTAATTAAGTGTTATGGCATAATCAAAGAAGTAATATCCTGCTTTAAGAATCTGAGATAAGGAGTTACTGGGTGATGAAAATGATTAAGAACTTGACTACTAACCAAAAGGTTGGTGGTTTGAACCCACCCAGAGGTGATTCAGAAGACAGACCTGGCAATCTGCTTCCAAAAGGTCAGTCTTGAAAATTCTATGTAGCAGTTCTACTCTGCACAGACAGGGTCACCATGAGTTAGAATCAATTTGGCATCAACTAACAACAATAAGGATTCCAGACAGGCACAACTTACAGATATGCAAAAACTGAAAATAATAATATAGGATAGCATATCACTGACTGCCACAGTGAAAAGTTTTAGAGAATGAAAAATCACAGCATTCTGTTGTGGTTGGCAACCATCGCTACAAAACAATTTGTGTATTAATTATTTAAGGAAAAACTAATTTGCTCTGTAAACTTTCACCTAAAGCACAACTAAAAAAAAAAAAAACAAGTCAATGGAGTTGACAAAATAAGCTTAAATGAAAATCATACGTTGTATGAAGATAGATCTATAGACACTAAGTCAACCTCATGATGAGGAAGGGGACATCATTGTAAAAATGGAGAGGCGGCAGTGTCTGAGCCCCTCTAACTTTCACGAGGGGGAGGGAGAACCAAGATCAACAGCCGAAGGCTGATTCCTTTAAGGTTGAGGTCAGACGCGTCTCCTCTGTCCACCATCTTTACCAATTCTGACACGAACCGTTCTTTGTGCAGCACTTTCTACTTTCGTGCTGGGTTTGATAATTCATTGCAGTGGACATACAGAACTCATAGACCACAGTTACAATTATGAGCTTTTTTAGGGAAGAACAGTTACAATTCAGGCTCAGGAACACTCAGGACACAGTTCTTCCATCAGGATAGCCTCTTCCCAGCCATGCTTGCAGGCACGCCTCTCCTCAGGCCTAGGCCTCTGTCCAAAGGCTTTCTCTCTCTGTGGGTTGGAAAGCCCAAGGTGCTGTGCCATCTCCTGCTGCTGGGTCTCAGCTGCTGGGTCTCTCCTGGTGGTCTCTCCTTCTTTGGTGGTGGTGGGCTCTCCCTCTCTGCTCTAGAACTGGTCTTCCTCTTCTTTTTTTTTTTTTAAATTTATTATACTTTAGATGATGGTTTACAGAACAAATTAGTTTCTCATCAAACGGTCAGTACACACACTGTTCTGACATTCGTTAACAACCCCATAACATGACAATACTCTCCCTTCTCAAACCTGGGTTCCCTATTACCAGCTTTCCTGTTTCTGCCTGCCTTCCAGTCCCTATCCCAGAGCTGGTGTGTCCCTTCAGTCTTGCTTTGTTCCATGGGCCTGTTCAATCCTAGGCTGAAGGATGAACCTCAGGAGTGAACTCATTACTAAGCTGAAAGGGTGTCATACTCTCAGGGTTTCTTCAGTCTCTGTGAGGTCAGCAAGTCTGGTCTTTCTTTTTGAGTTGGAATTTTGTTCTACATTTCTCTCCCTCTCTGTCCAGGAGCCTCTATTGTGATCCCTGTCAGAGCAGTCAGTGGTGGTAGCTGGGCACCATCTTATTGCTCTGGACTCAATCTGGTGGAGGCCGCGGTAGATGTGGGCCATTAGTCCTTTGGACTAATCTTTCCCTTGTGTCTTTAGTTTTCTTCATTCTTCCTTGCTCCCAAAGGGGTGAGACCAGTGGAGTACTCTACATGGCTGCTCACAGGCTTTTAAGACTCCAGAGGCTACTCACCAAAGTATAATGTTGAACATATTCTTTACAGGCTATTTTATGCCAACTGAGCTAGATATTTCCTTAGATCATGGTCCCCACTGCCCTCAGCCCAGCAATTCGTTCCCTCAGGGAGTCTGGTTGTGTCTATGGAGCTACCATGAATTTCTCTTGTACATGTTGAGCTGGCTTCCCCTGTGTTGTGTACTGTCTTACCCTTCACCAAAGATTCCACTTTTTTTTTTTTTTATTATCTGTTAAGTGTTTTTCCATCCCCACCCCTCCCCTCCCTCGTAACCATCAAAGATTTTTGAATTCAAACATTTTTATGAGTATTTACAGTAGTGGTGTCATACAATATTTGTCCTTTTGTGATTGACTTATTTCACTCAGCAATATGTCCTCCAGATTCATCCATGTCATGAGATGCCTAGCAGATTCATCGTTGTTCTTTATTGTTATATAATACTCCATTGTGTGTATGTACCACAGTTTGTTTATCCATTCATTTTTGGTGGGCATCTAGGTTGTTTCCATCATTTTGCTATCATGAACAATGCTGCAGTGAACACGCTTGTGCATGTGTCTGTGTGATGACTCATTTCTCTCGGATATATTTCTAGGAGTGGGATTGCTGGATCATATGGTATATCTATTTCTAGCTTTCTAAGGGAGCGCCATGTCATTTTCCAAAGTGGTTGTATCATTTTTCATTCCCACCAGCAGTGCATAAGAGTTCCGATCTCCCCACAGCCTCTCCAACATTTGTTATTTCCTGTCTTATTGATTTGTGCCAGTAATGCCAGGGTGAGATGGTATCCCATTGTGATTTTGATTTGCATTTCTCTAACGGCTAGAGATCATGAGCATTTCCTCATGTGTTTGTTGGCCACTTGAATGTCTTCTTTGGTGAAGTGTCTGTTCATTTCCTTTGCCCATTTTTTAATTGGATTATTTGTCTTTGTGTTGTAGAGGTGTTGGATTTTTTGTCTTTGTGGTGTAGAGGTGTTGTAGATCTTAGAGATTAGATCTTTGTCTGATTTGTAATAGCCAAATTTTTTTCCCCCGCCTGTAAATTCTCTTTTTACTCTTTTGGTGAAGCCTTTTGATGAGTATAAGTGTTTAACTTTTAGAAGATCCCAGTTATCTAGCTTATCCTCTGGAACTTGTGTGTTGTTGGTTGTGGTTTTTATCCTGTTAATGCTGTGTATTAGGGCCTCTAGTGTTGATTTTATTTTTTTTCTGTAAACTTCATGGTTTTTGGCTTTATATTTAGTTCTTTGATCCATTTTCAGTTAGTTTTTGTATACGGTGTCAGATATGGGTCCTGTTTCATTTTTTTGCAGATGGTCATCCATTTTTGCCAGCACCATTTGTTAAAAAGACTGTCTTTTCCCCATTTGATGGACTTTGGGCCCTTGTCAAAGATCAGGTAACCATAGGTGGGTGGATTTATATCTGGGTTCTCAATTCTGTTCCATTGGTCAATGTTTCTGTGCTTGTACGAGTACAAGTCTGTTTTGACTACCATAGCTGTATAGCAGGTCCTGAGGTCAGGTAGTACAAGTCTTCCTACTCTATTCTTCTTCAATAACTCTATTCTTCTTCTTCAGTAGAGCTTTACTCATCCAGGGCTCCTTTCCTTTCCATTCGAAGTTCTTGATAAATTTTTCCATCTCTTTAAAGAATGTTGTTGGTATTTGGATCAGAATTGCATTGTATTTGTAAATTGCTTTGGGTAGAATTGTCATTTTCACAATGTTGTGTTTGCCTATCCGTGAGCATGGCATATTTTTCCATTTATGTAGATCTCTTTTGGTTTCTTGCAGTAGTGTTTTGTAGTTTTCTTTGTACAGGTCTTTTACATCCCTGGTGAGATTTATTCCCAAGTATTTTATTTTTTTAGGGGATATTATAAATGGTATTGTTTTCCTTATTTCTTTTTCATCATTTTCTTTATTGGTGTATGGGAATCTGATCGATTTTTGTATGTTTATCTTGTATCCTGCTTTGGTGAATTTTCTATCGGTTCCAGTAGTTTTCTTGGAGAGTTTTTTGGGTTTTCTATGTATAGTATCATACATCTGCAAATAGGGAGAGTTTAACTTCTTCATTATCAATTTGGATGCTCTTTATTTCTGTTTCTTGCCCTATTGCTCTGGCTAAGACTTACAACACAATGTTAAATAGGAGTAGTGATAAAGGGCATCCTCGTCTTTTTCCTGTTCTCAATGGGAATGTTTTCAGCCTCTCTCCATTAAGAATAATGTTGGCTGTTGTTTTTGCATATATGCCCTTTCGTATGTTGAGAAATTTTCCTTCTATACCTATTTTATTGAGAGTTTTTTTTTTTTTTTTTATCAGGAATGGGTTTTGGACTTTGTTGAATGCCTTGAGATGATCATGTGATTCTTTTCTTTCTTTTTATTTATGTGGTGGATTATATTGATTGATTTTCTAATGTTGAACCATCCTTGCATACCTAGTATGACTCCTACTTGATCATGGTGTATTATTTTTTTGATATGCTGCTGAATTCTATTGGCTAAAATTTTGCTGAGAATTTTTGCATCTATATTAATGAGAGACAATGGTATGTAATTTTCTTTTTTTGTGATGTCTTTGCCTGGTTTTGGTATTAGGGTTATGCTGGCTTCATAGAATGAATTCAGAAGTATCACTTCCTTTTCTATGTTGTGAAATAGTTTGAGTAGTACTGGTGTAAGTTCTTCTCTGAATGTTTGGTAGGATTTTCCAGTAAAGCCGTCTGAGCTGGGGGCTTTTTTTGGTTGGGATTTTTTTTTTTCTTAATCACCTTTTCAATCTCTTCTCTTGTTATGGGTCTGTTCAGATTTTCAACATCATTTTCTGTTAGTTTGGGTATATAATGTGTTTCTAGAAATTTGACCATTTCCTATCAGTTTTCAAATTTGTTGGAGAATAGTTTTTCATAATACTCTGTTGTGGTCCTTTTTATTTCAGTTAGGTCTGTTGTAATGTCTCCCATTTCATTTCTTATTTGGGTTATTTGCATCCTCTCCTATTTTCCTTTTGTCAGTTTGGCTAGTGGTTTGTCACTATTGTTGATCCTTTCAAAGAAGGAACTTTTGGTTTTGTTGATTCTTTCTATTGATTTTCTATTCTCTGTTTTATTTATTTCTGCTCTGATCTTTATTATTTCCTTTCTTTTGGTGGCTGTGGGCTTCTTTTGCTGTTCTCTATTTGTTCGAATTGTGTAGCTAATGTTTTGATTTTGTTCCTGTCTTCTTTTTTGATGTGTGAATCAACTGCTATAAATTGACCTCTGAGGACTATGGAATAGGCCCTCTTTTAAGGCAAAACTGACCAATTCCCTTTGTAGGCCACAATTACCATATCACTCAGTCACTTGGTTGGGAGTTACAAGACTATGGGTAGAAAGGCCGCACAAAAAAGAAATTAATTGCACCACAGGCCATACCCTGGCTTTTCTAGCCATACTTCTTTCATATTTGGAAGATAACTTCCCCTTCCCTTTTATTTTACCAGTCCAAAACAGTCATTAACAATTACCTAGATCTATAGACAATCACATGGTCTACCATGCAGGGAATGACAACTTGAAGAGGAATGACATTGCATTCATTGTCAAGAAGAACACTTCAAGATCTATCCTGAAGTACAACATTGTCAGTGATAGGATAATATCCATATACCTACAAGGAAGAACAGTTAATACCACTACTATTCAAATTTAAGCACCAACCACTAAGGCCAAAGATGAAGAAATTGAAGATTTTTACCAACTTTGCAGACTGAAATTGATCAAACATGCAATCAGGATGCATTGATAATTACTGGTGATTGGAATGAGAAAGTTGGAAACAAAGAACAAAGTTTGGTAGTTGGAAAATATGGGCTTGGTGACAAAAACAATGCCAGAGATGACATGATACAATTTTGCAAGACCAAGGACTTATTCACTGTAAACAACTTTTATCAACAACATAAGTGGAGATTATACACATGGACCTCACCATATGGAATACACGGGAATCAAATCTACTACATCTCTGGAAAGAGACAATGGAAAAGCTCAATATCATCAGTCAGTACAAGGCCAGAGGCTGATTGCAGAATAGACTATCAATTCCTCATATGCAAGTTCAAGTTGAAGATGAAGAAAATTAGAAAAATCCATGAGAGCCAAAGTACGACCTTGAAAACATCACACCTGAATTTAGAGACCAGCTCAAGAATAGATTTGATGCATTGAACATTAATGAATGAAGACTAGAAGACTTGTGGAATGATATTAAAGACATCATACATGAAGAAAGCAAGAGGTCATTTAAAAGAGAGAAAAGACCAAAATGGATGTCAGAAGAGATTCTGAAACTTGCTCTTAAACTTTGACTAGCTAAAGTGAACTGAAGAAATGATAAAGTAAAAGAGCTGAACAGAAGATTTCAAGGAGCAGCTTGAGAGGACAAAGTATTACACTGGCATATGTAAAGACCTGGAGTTAGAAAACTGATAGTTAAGAATATGCTTGGCATTTCTCAAGCTGAAGGAACTGAAGAAAAATTCAAGCCTTGAGTTGCAATATTACAGGATTCTGTGGAGAAAATATTAAATGACACAAGAAGCATCAAAAGATGAAAGGAATACACAGAGTCACTATACCAAAAAGAATTGGTCAATGCTCAACCATTCCAGAAGGTAGCATATGATCAGGAACGGATGGTGCTGAAGGAAGAGGTAATAGCTGCATTGGAGTCATTGGCGAAAAACAAGGGTAGAGTAATTGACAGAATACCAATTGAGAAGTTTCAACAAACAGATGTAGCTCTGGAGGTGCTCACTCATCTATGCCAAGAAATTTGGATGACAGCTACCTGGCCAACTGACTGGAAGAGATCCATATTTACACCTATTCCAAAGAAAGGTGATCCAACTGAATGCAGAAATTATCTAACAATATCATTAATATCACAGGAAGGTAAAATTTAACTGAAGATCATTCAAAAGCGATTGCAGTAGTGCATCGACAGGGAACTGCCAGAAATTCAAGACAAATTCAGAATAGGATGGAATCAGAGATATTATTGCAGATGGATCCTGGCTGAAAGCAGAGAATACCAGAAAGTTGTTTACCTGCATTTTAGTGACTACACAAAGGGATTCAACCGTGTGGATCATAAACTATTGAGAACATTGCAAAGAATGGGAATCCCAGAAAACTTAATTGTGCTCATGAGGAACTTGTACATAGAAGAAGAGGGGGTTGTTTGAACAGAACAAAGGGGTAGATACTGCATGGTTTAAAGTCAGCAAAGGTGTACGTCAGGGTTGTATCCTTTCATCATACCTATTCAAACTGTATTATGAGCAAATATTCTTAGAATCTGGACTATATGAAGAAGAATGGGGCATCAGGATTGAAGGCAGACTCATTAACAACATGTGCTATGCAGATGACACAACCTTGCTTGCTGAAAGTGAAGAGGACATGAAACACTTACCGATGAAGATCAAAGACTATGGCCTTTACTACGAATTGCACCTTAACATAAAGCAAACAAAAATTCTTACAACTGGACTGATAAGCAACATAATGATAAATGGGGAAAAAATTAAAGTTGTCAAAGATTTCATTTTACTTGGATCCACAATCAACACCCATGGAAGCAGCAGTCAAGAAATCAAGTGACAGATTGCATTGGGAAAATCTGCTGCAAAAGACCTCTTAAAGAGTTAAAAAGTGAAGATGTCATCTTGAAGACTAAGGTGCACCTGATGAACCAAGCCATCATGTTTTCAGTCACCTCATATGCATGCGAAAGCTGAACAATGAATAAGAAAGACTGAGGAAGAATTGATTCCTTTGAATTATGGTGTTGGCAAAGGATATTAAATATTAGATGAACTTCCAGAAGAACGAACAAATCTGTCTTGGAGGAACAGCCAGTAGCGAGGATGGCGAGACTTTGTCTTATGTACCTTGGGGATGTCATCAAGAGGATCAATCCCTGGAGAAGGACATCATGCTTGGTAAAGTAGAGGGTCAGCAAAAAAGAGAAAGACCTTCAATGAAATGGATTGACACAGTGTAACAATGGGCTTAGGCATAACAACAATTGTGAGGATGGCACAGGACTGGACACTGTTTCATTCGTTTGTACCTAGGGTTGCTATGAGTTGCTATGGCACCTAGCAGCAACAACATAGACACTAAATCAATCTCATGATGAGGAAGGGGCATCATTTGTTCATTCAACAAATAGTTTTAAGTACTTACAATGCTTTACAATCTGAAGCTATAGCAGCAAAACAAAACATTGGATCATTGTTTTTGCCCTCAAGGAGCTTATATTCTATTCAGAGGAGATAGACAATAATCAGTCAAATCAATATATGGAACATCAACAGGTGAGAAGTGCCATTGTGGTTTGAATTGTGGCATATATATATATATATATATATATATATATATATAAATTTAAGCCAAGAATGTGGTCTTATTCGGAAATAGGTTCTTTACAGATGTGATTAGTTAGGATGAGATCATACTGGATTAGTGCGGTCTCTGAATCCAATATGACTGGTGTTCTTTCAAAAAGAAACACAAGGACAGAGATACAGACACAGGGAGAACACCATAAATGACAGAGATAGAGATTGGAGTGACGCATCTACAAGCCAACGAATACCAAGCATGGCCAGAAATAACCAGAAGCTAGGAAGAAGCAAGGAACGATTATACCCTAGAGCCTTCAGAGAGTGCCTAACTAACAACTTGATTTTGGACTTCTAGCCTCCAGAACTGTGAGAATAAATATTTATTGCTTTCAGATCACTCAGTTTGTGTATAAGAGGCATAGCAGTTAAGAGTTTGGCTGCTAGCCAAAAGGTCAGCAGTTCAAATCCATCAGGAGCTCCTTGGAAACCCTATGGGGCAGTTCTACTCTGTCCTGTAGGGTCACTATGAGTTAGAATCAACTCAACAGCAATGGATTTGGTTTTTCGGGTTTGGTATGAAAATAATACAAGTGCTATAGAAAAAAGAAATAATGCAAGATAAAGGGGAGAGTGCTGATGGAGAACAGAGGCAATAGTGCTGAGGCAGAAAAAAAAAGCATAGTTCTTATTGGAAACAGTGGGTGGCCAGTTTGACTAAGGGTGTGGATTATTGGTAGGCAGCACATAGATTGGTTAAGGATAAGAATGTTGTAGTCAGGCACATCACAGTTTGAATTCTGCTGCACCTGTTGATGGCTGACATTTGGATAGTTACTGTCTTGGTCATCTAGTTCTGATACAACAGAAATACCACAAGCGGATGGCTTTAACAGAGAAAAATGTATTCTCTCACTGTCTAGTAGGATACAGGGCATCAGCTCCAGGGGAAGTCTTCCTCTCTCTGTAGGCTATGGAGGAAGATCCTCATCATCAGTCTTCCCTTAGTCTGGGAGCATCTCAGCACAGGAGCCTGAGGCCAAAAGGATGCGCCCTGCTCCTGACGCTGCTTTCTTGGTGGCATGAGGTTCCCCATGTGTCTCTGTTCATTTCTCTCTTTCATATCTCAAAAGAAATTGGCTTAAGACACTACCTAATCTTGTAGATCTCATCAATATAGCTGCAGTTAATCCATCTTCTTACATTGTCGTGATAGGATTTGCGATGTATAGGAAAATCACATGAAATGGTGGACAATCACACAATACTGAGAATCATGGCCCAGCCATGTTGACAGATATTTTGGGGGGACATAATTCAATTCATGATACTTGCTTACTCTTTCTAAGCCTCGGTTTCCTCATCTGTTACACTGGGGTGAAAATACTTCTTTGTGATGAACACAGTGGACGTTCCACCCAAATCTTCTTGGTTTTCTTTTACCAGCTCTGTGTGAACCTTCCTGCAAGTTCTGTGTGCTTTGCTGCTAAGAACCCCCACTTTTTCAACTTTTGTGGCAATGCTATTTTGTCTATCATGGTAGCTTGATTGAAGCACTGTACTGAAAAAAAAAATTCTGCAGCTGTTTTCTGGATGAGTGACAAAGAAAGGTACAATTGATTTGTGTTGTTTGACTTGGACACAGGAGAGAGAAGTTGCTATATGAAGTTATATATCTCCACACATGCCAACTAAGGCAAGGAGCCTGCTATGAGGCTTTTATAATGATGTAAATTCATGTGTGAGGTCTGGACTGAGTTGGAGGCAGTTTGCATGGAAAGTAGAGAATGGAAGTCAGCAATTTTGTGGAAGAAGAACAAGCATGCTTTGTTAGTTCAATGAATGAGTATAGTTGGAGAATGTAGGGGAAGGAGGAAGAGCAAGACAAAGGAACTGAATTAATACAGAGATCTGAAGTTTTTTAACGAGGAAAAATACTATTAATGAGCGAAATATATAGGAAAATATATTATGCAGGGAAGGCAGGTGAAGGCAAAAGATGATACATTTAGTTGGAAGCATGTCTGATGAGATGGCTTTGAAGAGTATACTGGCAGATGAAAACAGTGATCTAAGTCAAGAAACGGTTGTAGTATGGGGATAATGGTGAGAATAGGGTGCTAATACTATTAGGACAGAGATGCACAGCCTAGCTTGGTTCACTCTTCCTTCCTGTAAGATTCTCAGGGTAATGTTGTTAGGTGCTGTCAAATCGGTTCCGACTCATAGCAACCCTATGCACAACAGAATGAAACACTGCCCGGTCCTGCACCATCCTTAGAATCGTTGTTATGCTTGAGCTCATTGTTGCAGCCACTGTGTCAATCCACCTCGTTGAGGGTCTTCCTCTTTTCCTCTGACCCTGTACTCTGCCAAGCATGATGCACTTCTGCAGGGACTCATCCCTCCTGACAACATGTCCGAAGTATGTAAGACGCAATCTCTCCATCCTTGCCTCTAAGGAGCATTCTGGCTGCATTTCTTCCAAGACAGATTTGTTCGTTCTTTTGACAGTCCATGGTATAGTCAGTATTCTTCGCCAACAGTACAATTCAAAGGCGTCAACGCTTCTTCAGTCTTTCTTATTCATTGTCCAGCTTTCACATGCATATGACGTGACTGAAAATACCATGGCTTGGGTCAGGCGCACCTTAGCCTTCAAGGTGACATATTTGCTCTTCAACACTTTGAAGAGGTCCTTTGCGGCAGATTTGCCCAATGTAATGCGTATTTTGATTTCTTGACTGCTGCTCCCGTGGCTGTTGATTGTGGATTCAAGTAAAATGAAATCCTTGACAACTTCAATCTTTTCTCCATTTGTCATGATGTTGCTCATTGGTCCAGTTGTGAGGATTTTTGTTTTCTTTATGTTGAGGTGCAATCCATACTGAAGGCTGTGGTCTTTGATCTTCATTAGTAAGTGCTTCAAGTCCTCTTCACTTTCAGCAAGCAAGGTTGTGTCATCTGCATAACGCAGGTTGTTAATGAGTTTTCCTCCAATCCTGATGTCCCGTTCTTCTTCATATAGTCCAGCTTCTCGAATTATTTGTTCAGCATACAGATTAAATAGGTATGGTGAAAGAAGACAACCCTGATGCAAACCTTTCCTGAGTTTAAACCAATCAGTATCCCCTTGTTCTGTCCAACAACTTGCCTCTTGATCCATGTAAAGGTTCCTCATGAGCACAATTAAGTGTTCTGAAATCCCCATTCTTCACAGTGTTATCCATAGTTTGTTATGATCCACACAGTCCAATGCCTTTGCATAGTCAATAAAACACAAGTAAACATCCTTCTGGTATTCTCTGCTTTCAGCCAGGATCCATCTGACATCAGCAATGATATCCCTGGTTCCACATCCTCTTCTGAAACCGGCCTGAATTTCTGGCAGTTCCCTGTCGATATACTGCTGCAGCCGTTTTTGAATGATCTTCAGCAAAATTTTGCTTGCGTGTGATATTAACAATATTGTTCTATAATTTCCACATTCAGTTGGATCACCTTTCTTGGGAATATGCATAAATATGGATCTCTTCCAATCAGTTGGCCAGGAAGCTGTCATCCATATTTCTTGGCATAGACAAGTGAGCACCTCCAGCGCTGCATCTGTTTGTTGAAACCTGTCAATTGATATTCCATCAATTCCTGGAGCCTTGTTTTTCACCAATGCCTTCAGAGCAGCTTGGATGTCTTCCTTCAGTAGCATCGATTCCTGATCATATGCCACCTCTTGAAATGGCTAAACATCAGCTAATTCTTTTTGGTATAATGACTCTGTGTATTCCTTCCATCTTCTTTTGATGCTTCCTGCGTCATTTAATATTTTCCCCATGCAATCCTTCGCTATTTCAACTTGAGGCTTGAATTTTTTCTTCAGTTCTTTCAGCTTGAGAAATGCCGAGCGTGTTCTTCCCGTTTGGTTTTCCATCTCCAGCTCTTTGCACATGTCATTATAATACTTTGTTTTCTCGAAAGGCCCTTTGAACTCTTCTGTTCAGTTCTTTTATTTCATCAATTCTTCCTTTTGCTTTAGCTGCTCGACTCTCAAGAGCAAGTTTCAGAGTCTCCTCTGATATCCATCTTGGTCTTTTCTTTCTTTCCTATCTTTTCAGTGACCTCTTGCTTTCTTCATGGTTGATGTCCTTGATGTCATTCCACAACTCATGTGGTCTTCGGTCACTAGTGTTCAATGCATCAAACCTATTCTTGAGATGGTCTCTAAATTCAGGTGGGATATACTCAAGGTCATATTTTGGCTCTCATGGACTTGCTCTGATTTTCTTCAGTTTCAGCTTGAACTTGCATATGAGCAATTGTTGGTCTGTTCCACAGTTGGCCCCTGGCCTTGTTCTGACTGATGATATTGAGCTTTTCCATAGTCTCTTTCCACAGGTGTAGTCAATTTGATTTCTTTGTGTTCCATCTGGCTAGGTCCATGTGTATAGTCGCCGTTTCTGTTGGTGAAAGAAGGTATTTGCAATGAAGAAGTCATTGGTCTTGCAAAATTCTATCATTCCATCTCCAACATTGTTTCTATCACCAAGGCCATATTTTCCAACTACTGATCCTTCTTCTTTGTTTCCAACTTTTGCATTCCAATCACCAGTAATTATCAATGCATCTTGATTGCATGTTCGATCAATTTCAGACTGTAGCAGCTGATAAAAATCTTCTATTTCTTCATCTTTGGCCCTAGTGGTTGGTGCATAAATTTGAATAATAGTCGTATTAACATGTCTTCCTTGAAGGCACATGAATGTTATCCTATAACTGACAGCGTTGTACTTCAGGATAGATCTTGAAACGTTCTTTTTGACGATGAATGCAACACCATTCCTCTTGGAGTTTTCATTCCCAGCATAGTAGACTATATGATTGTCTGATTCATAATGACCAATACCAGTCCATTTCAGCTCACTAATGCCTAGGATATCGATGTTTATGCATTCCATTTCATTTTTGTTGATTTCCAATTTTCTTAGATTCATACTTCGTACATTCCAGGTTCCGATTATTAATGGATGTTTGCAGCTGTTTCTTCTCATTTTGAGTCATGCCAAATCAGCAAATGAAGGTCCCAAAAGCTTTACTCCATCCATGTCATTAAGGTCGACTCACTTTGAGGAGGCAGCTCTTCCCCAGTCATCTTTTGAGTGCCTTCCAATCTGGGGGACTCATCTTCCAGCACTGTATCAGACAATGTTCTGCTGCTATTCATAAGGTTTTCACTGGCTAATGCTTTTCAGAAGTAGACTGCTGGGTCCTTCTTCCTAGTCTGTCTTAGTCTTGAAGCTCAGCAGAAACCTGTCCTCCATTGTTGACCCTCCTAGTATCTGAATACTGGTGGCATAGCTTCCAGCATCACAGCAACATGCAAGCCCCAAAAGTATGACAAACTGACACACATGTGGGGGTCTCAGGGTATATATGGGGATTATTGGGTATTGAAGTTTAACTGATTAATTATTATTGTTATTTTTAATGGAGACTTGACTTCCAACCCTAATGCAGAAGCTAAGTTGGAACCATAATAGACAACTTAAGCTAATCTTTACCTAACCTAATTATTATTTAGTCTTTTTTCTTCTTCTGAGAATGTCTATAGTCACCACATACTCACAGTTGTTAGCTACCCAACTTTATTATACCCAAATTGTCTAGTTAGCCCATTTCCAAGACTTTCAAATCTAGTTTCAGGTCTTACTATAATACCAAGGAAACAAACCCCAGTGCCACAGCTCCAGAAAAAAAAAGAGCACAGAAAAATAGCATATGAAAGAATATTTAATCACAATGTCAAAGGAAGAGCTGGTCTGAGTATCTGAGGAAGGGGTAGGGTAGAAGGAGCTATCAAGTCTAGCCCTAAGATTTTACCATTTCAAAAGCACTGAGGAGTAAAATGATTGCATACACATACCATTCAGACTTTTCAAAAATTATACCCCTGGAAAAGATGGCCAATCCTTATCTTTGGACTGTAGCCTCAACCCCTTTTTTTGGTGAAGAGAAGGTAAGGGAAAGAAAGGAGAAGCATTGAATTCCTCTGAAGGCAACAAATGTTGTTATTAAATCAAAGGAGTTAATGAAAACTTTGAGAGTATTTCAATTATTTGAGGAAAAGCATTTAAAGAGAAAGAAGGAATTGCCTGAGAACTTTGAGAACTTAGCCTTATGTAATGCTCCTAGCTACAAGTGTGAATAAGAGTTAAGTCAACAAATGAACCAATAATTGGGCAAAGAAAAAGATTACCAGGTGTGATGGCCAATTTTTATGTATTAACTTCGCTAGACCATGGTTTCCAGTTGTTTGGCCAAAGGCTAGTCTATTTGCTGTCATGGAGTAGGTACATCAGATTCAGTCAGCTGTCCTTGGGTACCACCCCAGTGCCATCAAGTTGATTCCGACTCATAGGCCTTGGGTACAGCCAAGTATATTCCATAATGTAATGTAATATAATACAATGTAATGTAATGTATTATAATATAATGTAAACATCTTCCATAGTGTACTGTATTAATGCAATCAAGCAGTTAGGTCATACCAGCGTAGGATGGGTCCTAAACCTAACCACTTCTAAGTATTAAAAAGAATAAAATAGGAACAGACACAAACATATAGGGGAAGATAGTAGCCATGTGAGTGTCCTCTATAAGCAAAGGAATGCAAAGGAACCAAGGAGTGCCTAAAGCTATAAAAAAGGAAGGGAGTGAAGTGGTTGAAACATGATTTGGAAACCTCCAGAATTATTAGAAAATAAATTTCTGTTCTTTAAAGCCACTCACTTGTGGTATTTGTGTTAAAGCAGCATTAGGTAATTGAAACACCAGAATACAGGGAAGAACAGTACTGAAAGAGGTTTATGTTAATAGTGTCATATGTGATGCAAAGGTGAAGGAAAATGAGGTCTAAGAAATGACCTTTGAACCTTTGGATTTGATGATTCAGAGGTGATGGTTAACTTTTAACTGACTTTTTGTTGTTAGGTGCTGTGGTGCAAAGAATTACTTAATGTGGCCCTTCTAGCCATGGTCTTTGTGACTCACACATGATTGAGTGAGACTATGCAAATAAGGTATATGGAACCTGTGATGGTTGGGGTTAGGTATCAATTTGCCTAGGCTGTGATTCCCACTATTGTATGGTTGTCTTCCATTTTGTGATGTGATGTAATTATCCTAATTATCCTCCATTTTATGTGTTATAAATACTAACCTCTATATGTTAATGAGGCAGGAGTAGTATGGAGTATATCTTGAGTTAACAGCTTTGCACCCTTACTCAAGTCACACCCTTTCCTGGGGTGTGGTCCACATCCAAGGTACATATGTGGGTGCTCTGGCATGGGCCTCCCTCTCTCTGTCACTCTGGATCCCACATCTGGTTTCTGATCCTCTCACCTCCAGTTCTTGGGACTGAGCCAGTGGTCTGCAGCCTGACCTGCTGATTCTGAGATTTGCCAGTTTCCACAGCTCTGTGGGCCAGTGGCCTGTCATCTGACCTGGTTCACCAGCTTCTACAGCCTTGTGAGCCAACAGCCTGTGGTCTAACCTGCTAATTTGGGTTTGTCAGCCCCTGCAGCCATGTGGGTTGGGAAAAACCTACGCTTGACTCACAGATTTGGAACTTGCCAACCTCCAAGTGAGACATTTCTTTGATATCGTTTGTGAATTCCGTGAGACATCCCAGGGAATTACAGAACTCAAAGACAGGAAGAAGAGTGCTGAGGGGAAGAGGAGTAGTTGTTAGTTAGAGATGATAGAGTTGTGCAGCAATTTGGAAAAGTTGGACATTTGGGACAGTTTTAACCTCTGCCTGTTATGTTGTTATGCACTGTTGAGTCAGTTCTGACTCACAGCAACCCTATGTACAACAGAACAAAACACTGCCTTGTCTTGAACCATCCTTACAATTGTTGTTATACTTGAACCCATGGTTGCAGCCGCTGTGTCAATCCATCTCATTGAGGGTCCGCCTCCCTTTCACTCACCTTCTGCTTTACCAAGCATGATGTCTTTCTCCAGGACCAGGTCCCTCCTGATAACACGTCCAAATTACAGGAGACTAAGTCTCACCATCCTACCTTCTAAGGAACATTCTGGCTGTACATCTTCCAGGACAGATTTTTCCATTCTTTAAAGCCACTCCTAGAGTAGCATTTACTAGAATGTACTAATTACAAAGACAGCTGGATAATAAACAGTAAATAAAAATATTTAATACATATTAAATATGTGTATGATTGGTATTATTTTAAATGTATAACAATGTAGGGGTCCTTTATTAAGTATTTTTGAGAAGCTGAACAAAGGATTTTCCTCCCTGCAGCACTTCTCAGAGTTTCATTATGCTAACATTGATTCTGCAGCTTCAGAGTCCAGAAGATACAGTGGGTAGAGAATGCTGTCTTTCTCAAACTTATGTGCTAATGAGTCCTTTTTATACTGGGTGACTTGTGCAGCCAGTGAGTTCCTAAACAGTGCCAATTGTTAATGTGTTTACCTGCTAAACAAAAGCTTGGAGGTTTGAGTTCACCTAGAGACACCTCATAAGAAAGGCCTGGGGATCTCCTTGTGAAAAATCAGTCACTGAAAATCCTATGGAGCACAATTCTACTCTGACACACAAAGGGACATCATGAGTTGGAGTTGACCGGACAGGAACTGTTTTTTCTTTGTTTTTTCGTGGAGCAAGAAGGCTGAAGTTCACGCTTTCGGAAATGCTTCATTAGAGTATTTAATGCAGAAAAAAGATTATGAGAAGTTAAAAGTGGAAGAGTAAAAGAAGTGAAAAAGTGGGAGTGTTTGTGTAAACTATTTGTAAATGCTCACTTTTACTAAAGAGATAAATTGATTATGATGTAAACCTAAGGAAAGAACACATTCAGGTAAAAGATTCATTTTCAAGGCTTTATATGCTTAAAACGAACAATGTAGTAGTTGGTGCAAAAGAAAGGTTGGAGTTGTTGCAGAGAGAGAGAAAAAATACTTGTTTACAGGACTAAGTCTCAAAGGTTGTAGCAGAGTGGAGTAAGAAGATGGAGACAGCTTTTCCCTTCCTCACCCTCAATCCCTGATTTCTAGGTGAAGGCTGAAGGCCCCTGATACGAAGCCCCTTCCCTGTGAAATTGTTCTACTCTGGGTTAGGTGGGATAAGCCAATCTAACATTTCATCTAGGGTGGAGCAACAAATATGCCGAGAACAAGGGACTGGCCTGTAAATTATTTGTAGTTGTTTTGGATTGTCAAAAACTTGACCATGCAATAATTTTTGTTTCCTTAATAATAAAAATATCAACAATGGCTTGGAATTCAGGAAAAAAAAAAAAAAAAGATTTCTGATGGCGTAGTTTCAGCTTGTCTATTAGATTACTTTAAGGTCAGTATGAATCAGCCAAACCTGTTGTTAATGTAATGCTAACTAGGACTCTCCACCCTGTTTCTCAGTCATTTTCTTCTCCTCCTACATCTCTTTGCCAGAAAATCTTCCAAATCTTTACCTCTGCTGTTGATAATTTAAACCAGTCTCAACTCCTATCCAAGCAAAAGTATTTTATTCTCTCAAAACATCATTTGATTTGAGTTATCCTTGTTCTTTCCAAATATAGGATTTGAATTAAAAAAAAAAAATGTTCCCACAATGGTAAAATGAAGTGGATGTTTGAAAGCAGCTGCCTTATTTTGCCTGGCAGAAAGATCACTACACAAGAAAATGATTGAACCTCCTTGGGTGCTTCTTGTTAGGTGCCTTCCAGTCAGTTCTGACTCACAGTGACCCTATGTACAACAGAAAGAAACACTGCCCAGTCCTGTGCCATTCTCACAATTGCTGCTATATTTGAGCCCATAGTTGCCACCACTGTGTCAATCTCATGGAGGGTCTTCCTCTTTTTGGCTGACCCTCTACTTTAGCAAGCACCATGTCCTTCTCCAGTTTCTGGTATCTCCTGGTAAGATGTTCAAAGTATGTGAGACAGTCTCGCCATCCTTGCTTCTAAGGAACGTTCTGGCTCTATTTCTTCCCATGGTACATCCAATATTCTTTGCCAACACCTTAACCCAAGGGCATCAATTCTTCTTCAGTCTTCCTTATGCATTGTTCAGCTTTCACATGCATATGAGGGTATTAAAAATATCATGGCTTGGGTCAGGTGCACCTTAGCCCTCAAAATGGCATCTTTGCTTTGCAACACTCTAAAGAGATCTTTTGTAGCATATTTGCCCAGTGCAATACGTTGTTTTATTTTTTGACTGATGCTTCATGGGCGTTGACTATGGAGTCAAGTAAAATGAAATACTTGATTTCAAAATTTTCTCCCTTTATCATGGTGTTGCTTATTGGTCCAGTCGTGAGGATTTTTATTTTCTTTATGTTGAGGTGAGATCCATACTGAAGGCTGTAGTCTTTGATTTTCATCAGTAAGTGCTTCAAATCCACTTCGCTTTCAGGAACCAAGATTGTATCATTTGCACATCTCAGGTTATAAATGAGCTTTCCTCTCATCCTGATGCTGCATTCTTCTTAATACAGTCCAGCTTCTTGGATTATTTGCTCAATATACAGCTTGAATAAGTGAGGTAAAAGGATACAACCCTGATATACACACCTTTCCTGATTTTAAACCAGGCAGTATCCCCTTGTTCTGTTCTGTTCGAATGATTGCTCCTTGATCTGTGTACAGCTTCTGCATGAGAGCAATTAAGTGTCCTGGAATTCCTATTCTTCACAATGTTATCCATAATTTATTATGAGCCACACAGTAGAATGCATTTGCATAGTGAATAAAACACAGGTAGATGTCCTTTTGGTACTCTCTGCTTTCAGCCAATATCCGTCTGACATCAGCAATGATATTTCTCGTTCCTTGTCTTCTGAATCCGTCTTGAATTTCTGGCAGTTCTCCGTCAATGTACTGCAACCATTTTTGAATCATCTTCAGCATTATCTATGAAATGCAAATTGTCAGGTACAAGCCTGGAGCTTCTGAATCAGAAACTCTGCCAATGGGGACCAAAAATCTGTTTTTTAATATGCCTTTCTGCGATTTTAAGGTCCCTGTGTGGTGCAGTGGCTAAGAGCTTGACTGCTAACCAAAAGGCTGGCTGTTTGAATCCACCAGCCACTCCTTGGAAACGCTATGGGGCAGTTCTACCCTGTCCTATAGGGCTGCTATGAGTTGGAACCGACTAGATGGCCAGGGTTTTGTTTGCTTGTTTGTTTTTGTTTTTTTGGTCTTGGGCGTTGTAAGCGATTTGCCTAAATGTTGGCAGTCCCAACTCACACTGCAGCTCTGCAGAAGACAAATCTGGTGAACTGCTTCTGTAAAGATTACAGCCAAGAAAACCCTATGGAACATTTTTATTCTGTAATCAGTGGGGTTGCCACGAGTCAGATTTAACTTGATAGAAACCAGTAATGGGTTTTGTTTGATTTTTGGGTTCAGTGATTTTAATTTTTTTTTTTAGTGTTCTAGTGAATAGCCCTTGGGCTAAATTTAGCCCATTGCCTGTTTTAGAAAAGCCAGGTGAGCTTAGAAGGGTTTTTACATTTTTAAATGGTTAACAACAACAAAAAAAGACAATAATGTTACATGACACATAAAAATTACTTGAAATTCAAAGTCCAGTACCCATAAGTAGCATTTTATTACAACATAGCTATGTTCATACGTTTATGAATTGCTCATGACTGCTTTTCCATAAGATGGCAGATAAGTAATTGTAGCAGTGATTGAATGGCCTAAAGTGTTTATTATCTGGCTCTTTCTACAAAAAGTTGGTCCACCACAGTTCTAGGGCATAAGTTCCCTAGAATCAGCTACACACATTGGTGATAAACACTAATAATTTACGTTTTCTTTGTGGCCTCTTCTCCTTCAGGTGGTTAATTCCACTGGTCTAGAAATTCAGTGACATTTTGTCTCAGTCAGATTCCTTTAACCTCCAAAGATAGTCTTCTTAGGGCTGCTTTCTAGCAAGAAAAATGCCCTAACAAGGAATTTCTACCTTAGCTATAATCATTATAGTTACTAGAATAAGAATTGAAACACGGGTAGATGTCTAGGCATATCCTAATGCTGGTTCAGCAAAGGTTCTCAGTCTTCGCTGTGCATAAAATTGCCAATGGAACTTGTTAAAATTGTAGATTCTTCTTGACCCAAGCCACCAGAGCACTGAATTGGAGACTCTACTGGGATATGATAATCTGCATTTTTAACAAGCACACTAGGTGTTTCTGACTCTGGTAGTCTGAAGGACATAATTTTGAGAAATGCTGGTTTACAGAAAACTTATAAGAAAAGCATTGTTGATATTAGAGAAGAGGAAGACAGTAACCTAAATACTCTTCACTGACAGTAACTGATTGCTGTAATAGTTCTCCATTTCCCCCTCAATAGTGATAAACTGAGTTTTTTTGGCTGAGGCATGCAATTTGGGCTAGAGAGGGAGAGGAAAAAAACTGTTCTAAAAGTGCGAATGTGTATAAAATAAACTGGATTGCAGAGGGGTGTGGAAAGGGTGAGCCAGGCTGGATGTCCTAGGATCTGAAGCCACTCCAGTGGGGATGTCTTCCTGAGGTCACAGAGTAGCTCAGGGCGTTCTTTTTAATTCTGCTTAGTTATCTAGGGTTGTCCCTGGGTGGTCCAAATGGTCAATACGTTCACTTGCTAACTGAAAAGTTGGAGGTTGAAGGTTCGAGCCCACCCAAGGGTGCCTTGGAAGAAAGGCCTACCAATCTACTTCTGAAAAATAAGCCAAAAATAAGCAAAGTTCTACTCTGACACAGATTGCGTCACCCCGAGTTGAAATGACTCTACAGTGACTGGTTAAGGTTATCTAAGATTTCTTTTTAATTTAGCCATTTCCAACACTTCACTTCTTGATGCTTTTAAGGTTTTTCTATAAGAGGAAAAATCAGACTACTTATGTGTACCATTTACTATAATTTGACCAAAATCTATCTGGTAGGCCATACCTTGCTTTCTTCTCTGTTGCTATTACCAAATCACTTCTTTCCATTTTGTGTCTTGTTTCTCTAAATTTGTTAGAATGGGGATTTTTTGTGTACTTTCTGCCTGAGGCACTTCATATGTAGAGTGAAAATTGCAAATTGAAGAAATATGAACCTTAAAAAAGAAGTGTAGACCTTAAAATGCTTATCTTTTCTCATTTCTATATATTTCTAATTATATTTAGCTTTCTACAAATATTAGTACTATGACTCAAAGTTTTCAAGATGTCGCTCAGTAAAAACCATTGTTAAATAAGTTTCCATACATCGTATAGTATCTCTGATTGTACAGCACTGGGCTGTAGAAAAGAAATGGCATTCAAAATTTCACTGTCTTTCTGACAGCTGTTTGATAATTTTAGGCTGCATTCTGTTTTTTTTTTTTTTTTTCTCTCTTTTTGCCATTGAATGAACTCATTAACAACCATCACAATAACGACATGGAGGTGCATTTTTGTTTTTTGCCAAATCACATATGCAATTGCACAGAGTAATTGAGTAAATATTTTCAGGTCTAGATAAGGAGGGTCATTTGGTTCATCTAAATCCTAAGTGAATAAAAAGGCAGCCTAAAGCTGTCCAATTCTGGGGGCCAAAGAGTTCTGATGTTGTGAAGTGAAGGAGGCTTTACTTCTCCCTCTGAAGCTAAAAGAGTTTCCAACACATGGCAAGGCCCAACTAGAAGACTGAAATGTACTTTTCTTTCTTCCTTCATGTTCTCCTGCTCTCCTCTGCCAGCGAGAGATGATGAATCACACTGAAAGGTGGGGTGTTCAGCTATTTCCACCAGCCCAGCTTGCTGACTCATTTTTGAGGAAGCAGCACTCTTCTATGGTAGAGGGAGGAGGTTTATTTATTTATTTATTTCGTGCATGTGCCTTCCCAGATTTATAATATACACCCTCTGCCTCCTGTGTGCGTTCCAGAAATGAAAAAAAAAAAAAAGATAAATTGAATGCACATGGAGAAACCGAGTCCCCATCCAAGACCGCACAGGCTCCCCTTTCCAGCTCTCCAAGTCCACACCCTCATGGTTTACACGGCACCTTTCTTCCAAGGATCCCAGAGAGCTGCTCCAGCACAAAGGCATTAGGCTAAGCAAAGGGTGTGGTCTGGCTTCCTTTTACAATAGTAAAAGGTACTACTGGGCCCTCTAGAGTTTAAGGCCACAGAGGCAGGCTAGGTACATACTCAGGAATAAAATTAAGTCTTAGGTCTTTAGGTGCTGTTTTCTACATTTTAGAAAGTCCAAATCACTCCTGATTACTTTTATGCTTAGGGGAAAAAAATATGAATTGAGATTTTGCCTTTGGAAATATCATCCCTGGTATCCCCTTCTGCTCTATTTCTTCCCAGATTATCATACTCTTGCCCAAAATATCAACTGTTCTTTTGTTGTCTTTCTGCCAGTTACTACCCCAGAAGAACTATCTAATCAACTCATTCATACTAAGGTGTTCATGGCAAGTATATTCATACTTTTAAAAAAGGATGTACCCTAAAGGATGCATGACCAAGAGAAATCATCACAAATGCAGGAATTAAATCTACCTGTAGGATAGAATTTTTGAGATGGATAGGTCTTTTCAGCAACCTGTGTATTCGTAACCTACCATCTCCTCTGCTTATGTGTAAGGCCCAGTTGACTCTAAGTAAAGCTGAGATCACATAGTAAAACTCATTAGCTTACCGGGATCAGCCTGTTAAAAGTTGTTGCTCCTCCCTGCACATGCTGTCTTCAACCTTAGGTATTCCTTTACATTACTGGCCTGCACGTATAGGACTTGAACATTTATTTCAGACCTTGAATTTTCACAGAAAATATAGAATATTCTAGAATCTGAGGCAAGTTCATCTCAGTATCCAGCCTAGGCTAAGTTACTTGTTGTCCATTATATGTATTTCTCAGTCTTTTTTTTATTGTGATGTGTTTTCTGCCCCCATTCTGATCCGTTTTTTTTTTTTTTTTTTTTCTTTTTTATTGCTTTGAGTTTTATTGCAATAAAATCTGTAGGGACTGTTCTCTGCTTTCTGATGTAGTATTATACCCTTTGTTCAGAATTCACTTCTTTCTACCTTCTAAAATGACTCAATATCATGTGTAGAGCATCTAGTGTGAGCCTGAGACAACATAGGGCATTAAATCCCCAATACCTGGATATCACTGTGCCAGAATCCTTAGATAACCTTCCTTGATCTCTCCTTGCCATCTTCCTACCTTACTTCATTCTGCTTGGTGGAAGAGGCAAGTGCCAAGAGTATAAGTTAATATTATCAGGGATATACAATGATTGTTTGATGAACGAATACCAGATATGCAGAAATAATGGCTCTCAAGCTAGGAGATCAGGTAGTACAATCAGAAATCCAAATAATCAGAATCATTATTTTAGAATCAATCCCATTTGGGGAGTGGCAAACTTCGATCTAAAAATAGTGACATACACTTACCCTCAAGAATATTAGGTTCTATTCATAGGGCAGAGCATGTGAATAGCAACAAGATTCATAGGACGGAAAGAATACAACTGTCATAGTTGAAGAAGCCAGAGTGGATGGTCCCTGGGTAACACAAATTGTTAAGAAGTCGACTACTGTTCTAACCCACCCACAGGCACCTAAGAATACTAGCCTAGTGATCTGCTTCTGAAAAGTCACAGCCCTGAAAACTCTATGGAGCAGTTCTACTCTGCACACATGGGGTCTCCATGAGTCAGAATTGACAGCAACTAACAATAAAAAACAACTACAACAACAAAAACCCAAAGCAGAAAGGTGAAATATGGTTCATTTGGCTTGTTATATTAAAAACGTTTGTAACAGTAACAGTAGCTCTCCTTCTAAGGAAACAACAATTTCTGTTGCTTGCAGAACGAAATTTTTGCAAATGACATGCATTATCTTGTCATGGTCAAAACCAATCTGTAATTTATCTGTCTTTTTCTTAGTTGCCTCAAGTCTGGGTGACGTTCATTTTCTTCTGTCTAGTGATACCTCAGATTTACTGTTCACCAACCACTCAAATGCTGGTATGTGGGCCACATGTGCATAAACCCTTTTTTTGTTTGTTTTTTTTAATGTGTTAAGGCTGAATAACAAGTAAGGGTTTGCCATGGAATGAAAACAAGGGTGTCTGCTTTCATACAAAGTTCATTCATCTCCCTCTACCTGGAATAGTAGAATAAACAGAACATTCCTTCCCCCCCACCCCCAACACACACATGGAACTGTTGTTTCCTACTATGTAAAACCCTGGATAAGCATATGTGGCCATTTCATTCCTTCATAGCACTGGTTTGGGTTATTAAATATTTTATGTAGGAGCAATTCCACATACCCAACAAGCACAGAGATGAAACTCTGATTTTTCTTATAAGAGCACCCCAGGAGACAAAAATTTGCAATAATCCTAAATAAAAATAAATTAAGAAAAGAAAGTTGAGTGTTCCTTTTAAAGTATGCTTTAAAAAAAAAAAATAAGGTTGTGAAATTAGGGTGAAAAACAGCATGTGAAGCCTCAGTCTGTCTCTCGAGAGATTTCATATTTTAAAAAATCTTTCCTATCACAGAAAGAGTTAATTTATTCATGCTAGATTTAAAATAATTTGAACAGTAATGACAAAAAGAACATATACCACCAAGAAGCTTTCCTATTCTTTTAGGTAATAAAGACCTTTTACTTAGAACGGGTTATGTGTTAAACTTTTTCCATGTCTTTGCCAGCTCAGCAAACCTTTGTTCTGAATGCTTTGTGACCATTAGTGCCTTTGATTATAGATTACACCACCATTTGATTTATTTTTTTCTCATGGGCAACATATTTCTTTCATTGAGCAATATTCTAAAACTTGGAAATCTAACCTGTGTTTTCTTCTTAGGAAAGGAACATTCGTATGGTAAATCCTCCCCAGTTGGACTTGGTATTCATTCAACTCTTATATGGTTGATTTCAGGCCAGGTTTAATTATGCAATCACCCTCAACTCAGAGAGGATAGTAGAATATTAAAACACTTTGCAAAGCTTGTATTTAATACAGTGGCAGTTTTCTGGAAGAAAAAAATAGGGAAATGCTTATATTTAACAATGAAGTAATAATCTTTAAATGCAAGTCTAGAGGACAACAATATAAATTTATTGTATAAATTAGAAATCAGTTAGACCTGAAATCCCTTGTTCTGCCATAACTCAGGAAACACAGACACACACACACACACATATGTATAGGTTTATCAGGGGAAAAAAATCAGGCACCTGACCTGAATGCTTTATGATTAAAAAAAAAAATTAATTAAACCACCTCCGTTTTTGACTTCCAGAAGATTGTGGTCTCTTTAAACATAGTTTCCAGGGAAGTATTTTTTTACACATTCTGAATTGTTTGTCCAGTCATTTTCTTATATTACATTACTCACATCCTCTGCTCAAGGAAATTCCCTCTTAAAAATGCTGTATCACCGGGATGTATGTATATTTATGTAACCCTGGTGGTTGTGTTTCTTCTTAGGTAAAACTCAATGGCACTATTTCCTGAACTGAACTCTGTTGTCTCCATTAATATTAATTTCACTCTAACAAAAAGTGAAATGCACTAAAACCTCCCAGGTCTTTTCTTCAGGGTCTTTCTAGCTAGCCAGCTCTGCTCTGATTGAGAGAGATTTACTAGAGTCCCCAAACTTCCTGGAAAACTCAGCATTGTAACCTGCTGGTTCAATGCTTCCATGACTACTTCTCTCACCCATATCGGTGTGCAAATTTGCAATATTAATGATCCAGAACAAGGATAAATCAGAGATCCTTAGTCCTAGCTAAAAGAAGCATATTCTCCAAATAAACATGCAGGACAGCTGAGCGCTCCAGAGAGCGAAGACCCCTATAATCGTCTGACTCATTCGAATGACCCAGAAAGGTTATGCAGACTTCTTTTCTTACATAAGACCAGAAAGACCCCTGGGAACAGCTATAGGCTCAACAATCATGGCATGCCTGCCATAATGGAGTAATCCAGCCCAGAATTTTCATCTCTAGGCAATAATATACTGGGACCTCACATGTTACATGGCTTCTAACCAGGAATCTGGAGACTATAGATTGCAACATATGAATCTTACCATGACAAGAACCCTTTCTCTGTTTCTTACTAAGTATAGACGATATTGAGGGAAGATGGAAGGGCTAGATGTGAACTAGTAGTTAGGTTCACTGTTTTTTGTCCTTAGACTCCAGCACTGCTTTGGCCTTTAAATCCAGTTTGAAGGGTAGTATACCTTCAAAGGAGCCCTGGTGGAACAGTGGGTAAGGGCTCATCTGCTAACCAAAAAGTCAGCAGTTTGAATCCATCAGCCACTCCTTGGATGCCCTATGGGGCAGTTCTATTCTGTCCTACAGGGTTGCTATGAGTCGGAATCGACTCGAAGGCAACAGGTTTGGTTTTGGTTTACACATTGAAATAACACCAGAAAACCTTTTTGAAAAACATTGAGAGCTGCTTCCTGGTTAAGTAAGGTGACTGCTGGGTTATCATTCTTTCTGGCTCAACCTTGGTTATAGATTCCTATCCTAACCATTTTTTTAAGATTTTTCTGGGGGGTATTCTTAATTCTATGGCAAGCTAAACAAGACATTTGCCCATTGCTAGGGGGGAAAAATATATATATATATATATATATATATATATATATATATATATATATATATACCCCTGTCCTATTTACTGTCTAAACAGTACATCCTTCATGCTTTCTACATAAGTTCCTATAGGTATAGAAGTACAACATTCTTTCTAAATATTTTTAAGTGAGAATGATTCATGCTGGTACTCTTCACCAATTTTATTAGAAATGTTTTCTTTAAAGGTAGCAGGCTGACTGCTTAGTTTTTTAAAATTTGTGATCTCAATACTGAAAGAATCCTCCAGAATCCCTTTTTATTACTCACACGTAGTTGATCATGTTAATAGGCTTAGAACTATTTGGCAAACATTCCGTGTCTCATGATTTCATGCAAGGCAACAGAAAAGCAATTATTGTGGTATTTCTTTTAAAAAATAGAAAGTTCTCATCTGATTTGAGGGTTGGGTGGAGCTCAGGGTGTGTCCCTTCTGGTTTCTGGTGGAGTTTATTTTTTTGGCGGAAACCAGCTTGTTAGATATAGACAAAAACAAAAGTACTGAAAGATTATTAGCATATTTGCATATTTTTCTGAACAACCATGAATTCCTTTTTAACCTATTCTAGAGTCAGAGTGAAGAGAAACATTGGATCTTGAGGAACTTCTTCACAAAATTGGCAGCAAAGGTGTTAGATGATAGGGCTCAGGAGTAGAGAATGGTGTGGATGGACAAACAGTTTTCTTGTGCATTAATACCATCTATCTGCACTTAAAACTATGATGTCAGTTGGTCCCATTAACCTTTCAGCCCATTTCTTGCAGAGACTACCTGGGTGGCCAGAATAAGCAAGAACTAAAATTATTGGAGACTGTAAAACAGATCAATGTGGAGGTGTTAGAACTGGGGTCAAGATTTTAGTCATTGACAGGGAAAATGTGGCTTAGAAATCAGGGCTTGAATCAGTAGCCTCTCCTTTTTAGCCCTCTTAACCTCAACTTGTAGACATGATACATCGTTTCTCAGATTTCCACAGTCTATTTTAGAGGAATAAAAGTAGAGGCATTTACAGGCACTCGTATGTATATGAAACAAAACAAAATTACAACAATGACAAAAATTGTGAAATTAAAAATTTTTTCTATGCCAAGGATCGAAAACTTTGTTGAGAAGTCATATCTCTTTTATCAGTCCTAAAGAAAATGCTGCCTTATTTAATTACTGCCTTTGCAGTCTCTCTCTCTCTTTTTTTCTCTGCTTATTTTTTTTTAAGAGGTAACACAATTGTTATACATCCCATTCCAAGGTCTGGACTCAAACAGCCTTCTGGGATGGACTTTGAACTTGAACCTACTTCCTTTACAGTGCATCCCAGTAAGTGGAACTGGGTTACTAACTTCCCCAAATGAAGCACGCTCTCCTTGGCCCACCACTCTAGTCCACGGCAGCCCCTCCCTTCCCAGCCCTGTCCCTCCACCTAGCTAAAAATCTTCTTTTGCCACAGCAGGAAGGAGCATCCTACACAGTTCTTCTTTCTCTCAATTACTTATGATAATCAGAGAATCGGGAAGCACAGATCATTAAGTACACATAATTCAAACTCTTCATTGTAGGCATGATCTTCAATCTCCCATCCCCATGATTTTATAAGACCTGCAAACAAATCATGTCATTTGAAGGATGTAATTTTCATGTTTTTCTATTTCCCTCATTGTACCTCTGGCAAAAGTCCTAAAGAGTCTCGAAATGGCCAAAATGCATAAGCTAGGACTAAAAGAAAGAGAAGAGAATCTGGGATAATCCATCAGTGGAGTAAGAACCTTCTTCCCATACTTTGAGTGCCTTCTCATGCATTTAAAGAAATCAATCCACTTTGCTTAGTTCAAAATAGTCACATTTTGATTAACATGAAATCTCTCCCAAACACAAACACGTGCACACACGCACACTCTCTTCTCTGCTACTATTATGCACATATACACACTCAGCTGCTACTGTTGTGCGTATCATCCATAACCACAGTTCCACGTTTACAGCCACCACTATATCTGACCCCTCATTCATGAAAGCTCCTGCTGCTTAGCCTTAAGCTATTGGGCTCCCGTCATTTCCCACCAAGCACACTGGGGTGGATTTGGGTGTCTTGCCCTCATTTACAATCTGAACAAAAGAAACCCAAGCCAAGAAAGCAGCTGGCACCATAAAAACTGTAAAAGCTCTAGCTGGCATCTCTGGTTGCCACTGACTAGCCAAATATCCACAGGGAATGGTGCCAATATAGATTTCTGGGACAAAACAACAAAATAGATTTTTGTCAATAAACATTGATTTGACAAGAAGTCAGACAAATCCATCCATACCAAACAACACGTACATCCACAGAGTTCCAAACCAATGAGCACATTATGGACAAACTGAAAACCTGCCTAAGCTGGATTCACACATGGCACATGCTCTCCAAGGTCTCCATCTGCCAAATACGGTTATACGTTAGGTGTCTGTGCTGCACTCTAATTCTGCTACCAGCTGACAACATAAACCATGGCCACTGACAAAGCAAACACATACCATCACTCTGGGAGGGGAGGTTGTTTTTGGAACTTTTCTTTTGACGGCAATGCAATGAAAGAAATATGTTGTTTAGAATATCCTCATATATACACAGACATACAAGCAACAAATGAAATAAAATTTCATTGGGACAATACCCCTACTATGTGTGATATGCGAATCCCTGGTGGCGCAGTGGTTAAATGATACAAGTGCTAATCGAAAGGTCTGAAGTTCAAATCCATCAGCCATTCCTTGGAAACCCTATGGGGCAGTTCTACTCCGTCCTCTAGGGTCGCTATGGGTCAGAGTCAACTTGACGGCAATGGGTTTTGTTTTGTTTTGGGTTTTATTCTTTCCTTTTCTAGCCTATAGTGTTATATTCTGTTTTATACTTTTATTCATAGTCATGGGAATTAACTATCAATTAATGGGTCAAGACATTGGTTTTAAGTACACTTACTCAAGGTAATATAAACTTCCTCACCCTGCAGGACTTGCTTGTGTTTCTTCATTTTTTTTTTAAGGGGAGGGATAGGTTTTTTTTTTTTTTAAGGCACATAGCTATTGCTCTAACAATCCTGTCAGGTATGTGGATCAAGAAAATGGACTCCATCAAAATAACATTCATTGATTGAATGCCTATTATGTAGGGCCCTAGGAAGCGCATTCTAAGGGATCCTAATACTAACTCGGAAACTGTAGCTAATATTCATTATGTTTAAATTATTTATACATATTAGCAAAATGAAAATCTATTATGCAACTTTATGAAGATTAATTACTCGTCTCTAATTGACCTCTTTTGTGAATATAAAAATGGTATTGGTGAGCAAGGTAGAAACCCAACAAGGTCAGGTAAAAAAAAAAAATTTTGTTTTTCCTTTCTCTAGAATGAAAATTTCACTTAAGTATCCACTGAATTTAAGGATGTTGGTGGTTACGAATGGAGAGTAATCAGTTTTGCAATTAACAGAGGACAAGCAGACCTCCAGGAACCCTCAGTTCCCTACTCTTAGTTTGGGTATTTATAATGGGATAAATTTTTTATTTTTACCTTCACCCCACCCCCATCCCCGTTCAGAGACAGGCAGTTAAACCTGGGCCACCCAATCAGGGAATGAGGTTGACCTGGCCCCGTAATTAGCCTGGGATTGACCACATGACAAAAACCTGTGAGCAGCAGCAATTCCTGAGAATCAGCTCAAACTATCTGGAAAAAAAAAAATCACAGTTCTTATATTCTTCTTGCTGTTTTTGTTACCTGTTGTACAATTTAAGCCTTCAACAACCAGTGGCCTGGAAAAACTCTACCAAAGAAAAAAGCGTATAAAACAAAAAGCAGAAAAATAGATTTTTCAAGGACATTAGTTTGGACTCTGAATCTCGCCGTGGTTGACACTAAAATCACCTTAACAAACATGCAGTTAGAAGAGCCAATGCATTTCTTTAAAAATAAGTCAGTTTTATTTGGGCTTCTAATAAGAACAAGTAAAAGACCTGACCAACACACTACTGAGTACAAACATCTCTGAAGGAGCTAGTCATTTCATTACTTCTTGTATTCCTTCAGCAATTAAGGTAAGCTCATAAATGGCTGTGTAATTTCGCAAGCTACCCCATCTCTCTGCTCTCTGGCGTATTATATGTAAAATAAAAGTGTTAAAGATATTTTTACTGTACAATTAATTCACTCATTTGGTGAGAGTGTATGGTCAATGAGGATAAATTCTTAGACTTAACCCAAGTGCAGGCTTATAATCTTTCCTCTCCTTCAGCTATTGACTGCACCTCAATTCCGATTCTTGATTTTACACGGGACTAATGCTCACCTTGAACAAGCCTGAAAACATCTGCCTTGGTGATTCAATATAATCATTCCTACTCTCAAAGGCCCAGTTAAAGCATAACTATTTGTTATAATGCTAACATTTTACCTTTCTAGAGTTATTTCCATTTCCCCAAGAGCTTTCACGTTTAGTTTCACAAGGTAGCCTCTCAAGATCAGTAGAGAAAATTTTATTAGGTGTATTTTACACAGGAGGAAAACAAACTAAAAAATATTAAACCATTTGCCTGAAATAAAAAAGGCTAGGGTGTCTATTAAAAAGTGTATTGGGAGGTAGAATGTAGAGCCAAGTGCTTGTAGGGAGTGAGGGACTTGGAAAAATGAGTAGAATATGATCTTAGCCAAATGTCGGGGTGGGAGGGAGAAACGGTCAGAACAACTTTGAGCGTTTAGAATATCATCACAACTCTTGAGCTGAGTATATGACCAGGTACATGCTTTATGTGAGAATAAGCAGACTGAATTTTAGTAAATATTTTCTAAAGAAGGGTTATAAATAGTGGAATTACATAATCATTCACACATGATATCATTCATTTATCAAAGCAGTCTCTAGACTAGATCTTATTTTCTTGAGCAGTTTTGCCTAAGTTTTCTCCTTATCGACCTTCACGTGAACGGTTTTTCAGCATTCTCCCTTCTGCAGTCAGAGGACTGAGGACCTCCCACGTCTGTGATGGACAGACCTTTAGCTCATCTGTCAAAACAACCTGCTTGTACACCGAATGTCTAGTCACTGAAGAAAAACGCCCTTCTGTTACTTCCCATCTTTTTTCCTCTCAAAATTAATAAGAAAACTTCCTATTTCCCCCAGAAGCAATGTTATAATCAATAGGGAGGATTTTCAAAGCAAAAGAAGAGAAAGTATAAAACATTATGAGTTAGCATGACATGCATTTTAGAGTGGGACATGCACAGTTTCAGAGAGCTGAAAACTACCTGTCCTTTCTGTTTTATCCTGCAATTTTCTGTAGTTTGTCAATAGACATTATAACTTCTTTCTCTCTGTATTTTTAACATTAACACAAATAATCAAAAAGGATTCCAACATAACAAAAAAGCAAACCTATTGCTGATTTTTTTTTATTGTTGACAAGTCAATTCCAACTCATAGTGACCCTATAGGACAGAGTAGACCTGCCCCCATAGGGGTTCCAAGGAGTGGCTGGTGGATTTGAACTGCTGACACTTTGGTTAGCACTCTGAGCTCTTAACCACTGTGCCACCAGTCAAAAAGGGCACCAAACCAAAAACCAAACCTGTTGCCATTGAGTTGATTCTGACCCATAACGACCCTATAGCACAGAGTAGAACTTCCCCATAGGGTTTCCAAGGAGCGGCTGGTGGATTCAAACTGCCAACATTTGGTTAGCAGCTGTATCATTTAACCACTGCACCAGGTGGATTTAACACTCAATGGTTTAGCCCACAAAATCTTATCATTTGTGGAAAACAAACTGTGTGCAGTGGCAGGAACGTAAATTCCATTGCCTGATATTTTTAGCCATTGAAACATATTTCATTCAGCTCAATGTTTAAAATAAAAATTGTTGCATCTATTATTTGGAAAAATGTTTTAATTCCCCTGAAATAATTAATTTTATTAATTCATTAGGTTATTCAGCAGATATTTCAAGAATATATAAAAAAAATAAAAATTTTTTTAAATAAAAATTTAAAAAAAGAATATATAGTATGTGCAAAATATTTTGTAAAGTCTTAATTATTCCTTAGTGAACAAAGAACTTTTCTAGCCAAACTATCATAAAAAAAATGTATTTAAAAATGTTTATGTAATTGTATTTTGAAAATTTACAGTAAAAAAAATAATTCTGTTATTAAGAAATTAGTAATTCACTGTTCATCATGTATTTTTTCTTTCTCATCTGCCTACGTATTAGACCTAACTATTTGACTTCTTGGGAAGGTCATTTAATTTTAAAGCCTCAGTTTCCGCATATATAAATAGATAAAATTGAACTAAATGCAACTTAGGTAAAATTTGTTATGTGACTCAAATTATCTCCTTTTTGCCATTCTTGTTCCTATTCAGAGTCCTTGAAGCCCAGAACTGTCTTTCATTTTCCTATATCCTCAAAACAGTCATAACAAGAGGCACTCAACAAGTCCTTGTGGAGGTGAATTGAAGTGGATTATCCCAAGTCATTTGCAATGCTGAAAAGGGAATTGGGGTTTAAAAAGGTTTGTAGAATATAGTATTTTCTCTCTTTTTTTGGGAGATTATTTACAATGATTTTGACTAGACTGCTGAGATGTAGAGGGTGGTCAAGGTAAGGAGCAATGCACCATGCCCATTTTGAGGAACCCACACTCTTGATTTTTCCTCTCCATTGGGGTGTTTTCCCAGGAAAGGGTCTAATATATCTTGTATAATAGCATGTTTTTAGGTCAATAGATGATTACCCCCAGTTGCATTTATATTTTAAGCCTCCGCTCTGACTGTTAAAATTTGCTTTCCCTATTTTTTTTTTTATTAGACAGCTTTTGGTGTAAGAGAGTAGTCAGTGGAAGGACTAGAAGGGGAAGGATGTTTGGAAGGATCAGTGAAGGTTTTTCTGACTCCCTGAAATCCGATCAAGTGCCAGATCAATTCTATGGGCAGCCTGGAAATTTAAATTCAAAAGGTTTGAGCAAGGAAAAAGACCTTCCGGCTCCACTCAACCTCTTGCTGGGTTTTGATTTTAGTTTGGCTTTACAGGTGCTGATCTCCCTGGAAAAGAGATATTGCTTTATTCCATTTGGGCTAGAGATCCATTTGTGCCAGTGTGTCAGAGGCTTCAATATGTTTCAGATCAGTCTCTGATGATCCTGGTGTCCTAAAGTGTGTTTTGTGTGCTCGTTGTCCACATTTATCAAGAATGTGTCTATTACCTTGCATCAATTATGAGCAGATTATAAGCTAGAAGACAGTCCTTTTTCTGAGAAACCTGACAGTGTAATTGTCTCTTGGGCCTGAAAATGACCTGGGGAAATGTTGGATATTCCTTGACTTTAGGTGCCTCAATGGGTACATTTTTATTAAATTAGCACTCTGTTTTAGTAAGAGATCTTGCTGTGGGGGAGATGCAGCTGTGGAAAACAGCTTGTAAAGATTCTACCTACGTCAGAGAAGAGAGAATCTTGAAATGCTGTAAGAGGGCAGCTGGTTCTATACCTTTTGGAAGAATATGAGAGCTGCCAGGTAACCTGCCAAGGACACTGGGAATGTGGAGCAGTTTGAAGATGGGCAGTGTCTTCAAAGTGAATAATTTGAACTAACATCTGTTTAGTTTACTCATGTCCCAAATTTAGGCATTTTAGAAATATACGAACTGTTAAAATGTTCTCTATTGCTTGTTTCTGCTGAATATCTCAAAGACGGAAGGACTGTACTCACTTCTGGTCTTGAGAAGAAAAGGGGCCATTTCCACCTAGGTTTTTTTAAGACTGTGCACCTTTAGATGATTAAGTTAAGAAATCACATAAAAGTAAGTAGGGCATGCACTTTGAACTCTTGATGGTCTAGACTTTTTGTTTTATTGGTCTAGATGTATTCCTCTCTTTCCAAGTCAATAAATCTTTTCTCCACCCCTTCCATTAGCTTTTCCACATATCCCACTGGGGCGCTATGTCAAGGAATACTGAACATGATGAGACCCTCCGTATTTTTGTACGGAACAATTTTTTCAACCATATGTTAACTCCTCTATGATTATTCCATATTACATTGGAGTTGATCATTCCTTTTTTGAATTTAAGACAATATTTCAAAAATAGTTAAGAAGCCGTTATAAAGAAAATACTGATTGAAATGTCTGACCTTTGCACCTAGGGCAAATTAACTGTTTGAATTTCTCTTTTCATCTCTCAATTGATCTGCCTATTGATATGATTTCTAGTTGCTCTTGAGAGAAAAAAAAAAAATCAGGAAACTTTAGAAAGCATATTGTAACCCCTCACCACAAACACACTGGACCACATTAATAAATGGAATTCATCTGGTTGCACTAAACAATTGTTCTTTCCTTGCTACCTTTGTTCCACTAACTGTGAACATTACAAAGGTGACTAATGAAAATTAATGGAGACAATCTGAAAGGAATTGAAAAGTAAAACAGAAGCAAAGACATCACAAAAATGTCTGCAATTTTGAAAAAACCTCAAAGTGGGGCAATTGGCAAAATATTTTCAAAATTCTGTGTAGGTTGAATTCTTTGAGGAAGTACACAGCTGAGGAGAAGAAAAACAAGAGGTCATCTTGAAACTTCTCACACACAAATTCTTCTCTCTTTGGTTTAAGTTTTCTGTGTGGGAGATGGAAACACTGGCATCTGCCCAAGGCTCTACATGCTAACTAGGAACATAAATGGGTTTCACCTCATTTCGTTCAATAGGTTTTGTTACCCAAAAAATAAAGAAAGCTCAATTTCAAACCAAGTGAATCAACAGTTTGAAGTTATTTCTTTCTCTAAAGATTTTTATTATTGTTATCATCTTGACCATCTTCAAAAAGAAGAATAGAAAAGAAACAGGTAATAGTATAATTTCTTCTTAGGAGTAATTAATCTCTGGTCACTGATGGTTACTTCTATGCAGGTTTTACATAGAAAACCATTTAACGTATATTTATCTTTGTAAGCTGTCCGAAGTGATCGACAAATACCTTCCAATCATCTAAAAGGAACAATTTAAAATATTCTTATTCTGGCAAAAGAATATTATAACCTATGAGAACATAGAAGCTGAAGTAGCATTTAAGCTGTGACAGACACTCATAAGGAGGAAAGACGTGTTTATTTAGCATATGTTTCTTTGATTGTCTTCCCTTGATTACTAATAGACACAGATTCTGTTTTTGTATATCATTGTGAACCTGAGTCCTAGTGAACTAATTTGTACTAAAAACTAAATTGTAAGCTTTATGAAACACTTTAATTCAAAGCATTTTTCATGCCTTTTGATTTGAAAGATTTATGTGCACAAGACAGACACTCCTAACTTAAAACAGTGTTTGTATTATCGTTGTTAAAGTAAAGCTGGAATGTTATCTCTATAGTTTGCTTTTATTTGTCTGTTTGTATTAAAAATGAGTTTCTCCTGTATGCCAAGCACTGTTTTAGGTGCAGAGGTTATAACAATGAACAAAAGAGTTACAGTTATTTCCATTATAAAGTTTACATTCTGGAGTGGTTACACAGACAATAAATAACAGCAATATAAGTATATGTTTGGACAGTTGGTGGGCTTTAATAAATGCAATGCTAAAAGTAAAGCAGACTTAGAAGAATAGGGAGTGCAAGGTTACAGATGGGTGGCCATTGGTCATTATACAATGGTCATTAGGAAAGGCGTCAAGGAGAAGGTGACATTTGAGCAGAGAATTATAGAACCTGAAGGAGGGAATCAGGTAGGGGAGGATATTCCAGAAGAAGAATCAATAAGTAAAGGGGTCTTGACATGGAGAAGTCTGGAAGCTCAAGGGACAGGACAGTGCCCAGTGTCCCTGGAGGAGAGCAAGAGTCATTATAGAGAGACAAGTCAGAAATAGAGAAGGATAAAACCATATAAGATATAATAAAGGCTTTAAATTTTTACTGTGAGAGGGAAACTGCTGGAGAGTTTGAAGACAAGGGATAACATCACCTGACTCACATTTCATCAGGGTCACTGTGACTACCATGTTGAGGTTCTCACTCATAGTGAACCAATGTACAACAGAACAAACCGTGCTTGGTCCTATGCCATCCTCAGAATTATTGCTGTGTTTGAGCCCATTGTTGAAACCATTGTATCAATTCATCTTGTTGAGGGTCTTCCTCATTTTTGCTGACCCTCTACTTTACCAAGCATGATGTCCTTCTCCAGGGACTTGTTCCTCCTGATAACATGTCCAAAGTATGTGAGATGAAGCCTACCCATCCTCATTTCCAAGGAGCATTCTGGCTGTACTTCTTTTAAGACAGACTCGTTTGTTCTTCTGGAATTCCATTGTATATTCAATATTCTTTGCCAACATCATAATTCAAAGGCATCAATTCTTCTTCAGTCTTCCTTATTCATTGCCCAGCTTTCACATGCATACATAGTGGCCAAACCAAAAAACCCAAACCCATTGCTGTCAAATTGAGATTCATAGTGACCCTATAGGACAAAGTCAAACTGCCCCATAGAGTTTCCAAGGAGTAGCTAGTGGATTCAAATTGCTGACCTTTTGGTTAGCAACCGTGGCTCACCACAGCTCTTAACCACTGCACCACAGGGTACCACATATAGTGGTAGGCTGTATTATTTGATAAATAGATGTTGTCCATTCTAGTAGGACTATTAATGGCTTACTTGGCCATGTGACCAGCCTTGGTCAGTGAAGCATGTATAGAAGTAACTTGAGTAAAATCCAGGTAGACTATTCAAGAGATAGCTAGTATTTCACCATCTGCTGTCTTCTCTCTGCCACAACAGCAGTGATGCTCCCAACAGAGACTGTATTGACAGTCTTAGTCAATGAGTTACAAAGAGATAGAACACTCAATGGCCAACCTGTGATGAAAATGTAACGTGTAAAAGACATAGAAATGTAGGATTCACTTCTTACTACTGCATAATAAAGCTTATACAAACATTTTAGGCATTATTAATTGAAGGTAATTTTGATAATTTTCTAGAAGTTAGTTAGAAAGAGATCAAGGTAGAAGCAGACCTAGGGAATTTAGGTCTTAAAGTATATAGCCTCATACAGTGTAGCCCTATGTTGCTTCTCTGACTCCAACCTCTACTATTTTTCTCCTTACTCATTCTGCACCAAACATTTTGGCTTCCTTACTATTCCTGGGATGTTCTAAACATGCTCCCATATTAAAGATACTTGCGCAAAACAGAGCCCTGGTGGAGCAGTGGTTAAGAGCTCAGGCTGCGAACCAGAAGTTCAGCAGTTCAAATCTACCAGTGGCCCCTTGGAAATCCTATGGGGCAGCTCCATCTTGTCCTATAGGGTTGCTATGAGTCGGAATTGACAGCAATTTTTTTTTTTTTGGCATGAATAATATCCTCTAACTGGAATTCTTCCTGCCCCAATATCTTCATAGTTATCTTAATAATTTTTTTCCTTCAAGTGTGTGCTGAAAAATCAGCACCTCAATGAATCTCACTATCATCACACTATTTACAATTTTACTCACATTCAGTACATATCAGCATTTTCTTTCTTACCTTACTCAATTTATTTTACATGTTAACCATTCCTTGAATGCCTGCCTTCATTATTATGTAAGCTTTGTGAGAGTACAGGGGCTTATCCATTTTTGCCTAATGTATCCTAAGTATATTTGCTATGTTCTGCCACATTTACTATGTGCCAGAACAGTGTCTAGCACATAGTAAATATTTGTTATATATATTGTCATACTGTGAGTGCTTGTTTGTTGTTGTGATGCTGGAACCTATGCTACTGGTATTCAAATATCAGCAAGATCACCCATGTTGGACAGGATTCAGCTGAGTTTCCAGACTAAGGTGGACTAGGAAGAAGGACCCGGGAGTCTACTTCTGAAAGGAATTAGCCAGCGAAAACCTTATGAGCAGCTGAGAACATTGTCGAATATAGTGCCGGAAGGTGAGCCCCTCAGGCTGGAAGGCACTGGAAATACGTATGACTGAGGAAGAGCTTCCTCTTCAAAGTAGAGTTGACCTTAATGAAGTGGAGGGAGTCAAGCTTTCAGGACCTCCTTTTCCTGATGTGGTAGGACTCAAAATGAGAAGAAACAACTGCAAATATCCATTAATAATTGGATCCTGGAATGCATAAAATTTGAATCTAGGAAAATTGGAAATCATCAAAAATGAAATGGAACACATAAATATCAGTATCCTAGGCATTAGTGAGCTAAAATGAACTGGTATTGGTTGTTTTGAATCAGGCAATCATATGGTCTACTATGCCAGGAATGATAACTTGGAGAGGAATGGCATTGCATTCATCCTCAACACGAATATTTCAAGATCTATCCTGAAGTACAACCCTGTCAGTGATAGGATAATATCCATACATCTACAAGGAAGACCAGTTAATACCAATATTATTCAAATTTATGCACCAACCACTGAGGACAAAGATGAAGAAGCTGAAGATTTTTACCAATGTCTGCATTCTGAAATTGATGCAATCAGGACACACTGATAATTACTGGTGACTGGAATGTGAAAGTTGGAAACAAAAAAGAAGGATCTTTAGTTGGAAAATAGACCTTGGTGATAGAAATGATGCTGGAGATCGCATGATTGAATTTTGCAAGACCAAGGACTTCTTCATTGCAAATACCTTTTTTCACCAACATAAACAGTGACTATACACATCGACCTCCCCAGATGTAATACACAGGAATCAAATTGACTACATCTGTGGAAAGACACAATGGAAAAGCTCAGTATCATCAGTCAGAACAAGGCCAGGGACTGACTCTAGATCAGACCATCAACTACTCATATGCAATTTCAAGTTGAAACTGAAGAAAATTAGGACAAATCCACGAGAGCCAAAGTATGACCTTGAGTATATCCCATCTGAATTTAGAGGCCATCTCAATAATAGATTTGACACATTGAACACTGACCAAAGACCAGATGAGCTGTGGAATGACATCAAGGGCATCATACATGAAGAAATAAAGAGGTCATTAAAAAGACGGGAAAGAAAAAAAAGACCTAAATGGATGCCAATAGACTCTGAAACTTGCTTTTGAATGTCAAGTAGCTAAAGCAAAAGGAACAAACAATGAAGTAAAAGAGCTGAACAGAAGATTTCAAAGGGCAACTTGAGAAGACAAAGTATAGTATTATGATGACTTGTGCAAAGAGCTGGAGATAGAAAACCAAAAGACAAGAACGTGCTCAGCATTTCTCAAGCTGAAAGAACTGAAGAAAAAATTCAAGCCTCGAGTTGCAGTACTGAAGGATTCTATGGGGAAAGTATTTAATGACACAGAAAGTATCAAAAGAAGATGGAAGGAATATATGGAGTCACTATACCAAAAAGAATTTGTTGATGTTCAGCCATTTCAGGAAATAACTTATGATCAGGAACCGCTGGTACTGAAGAAAGAAGCCTAAGATGCACCGAAGGCATTGGTGAAAAACAAGGTTCAGGAAATTGACAGAATATCAATTGAAATGTTTCAACAAATGAACGCAGCTCTGGAAGAGCTCACTTGTCTATGACAAGAAATTTGGAAGACAGCTACCTGGCCAATTGACTAGAAGAGATCCATGTTTATGCCTATTCCCAAGAAAGGTGATCCAAACAAATGTGGAAGTTATCCAACAATATAGTTAATATCACACGCAAGCAAAATTTTGCTGAAGATCATTGAAAAGTGGCTGGCTGCAGAAGTATATCGACAGGGAACCGCCAGAACGTCAAGCCAGATTTAGAAGAGGACGTGGAGCCAGGGATATCATTACTGGTGTCAGATGGATCCTGGCTGAAAGCAGAGAGAACCAGAAAGATGTTTACCTGTGTTTTATTGACTATGCTAAGGCATTCAACTGTGTGGATCATAACAAACTATGGATAACATTGTGAAGAATGGGAATTTCAGAACACTTAATTGTGCTCATGAGGAATCTGTACATGGATCAAGAGGCAGTCATTCTAACAGAACAGGGGGATACTACATGGTTTAAAGTCAGGAAAAGTTTGTGTCAGGGTCATATCCTTTCACCATACTTATTCAGTCTGTATGCTGAGCAAATAATCCAAGAAGCTGGACTATATGAAGAAGAATGGGGCATCAGGATTGGAGAAAGACTCATTAACAACCTGCATTATGCAGATGACACAACACGACACAACAACGTTGCTTGAGAAAGTGAAGAGGACTTGAAGCACTTACTGATGAAGATCAAAGACCACAGCCTTCAGTATGGATTACACCTCAACATAAAGAAAACAAAAATCTTCACAACTAGACCAATAAGCAGAATCATGGTAAACAGAGAAAAGATTCTAAGTTGTCAAAGATTTCATTTGATTTGGGTCCACAATCAACACCCATGGAGCAGCAGTCAAGAAATCAAAATATGTATTGCATTGGGCAAATCTGCTGCAAAAGATCTCTTTACAGTGTTGAAAAGCAAAGATGTCACTTTAAGGACTAGGGTGTACCTGACCCAAGCCATGGTATTTTCAACTGTCTCATATTCATTTGAAAGCTGGACAATGAATAAGGAAGACTGAAGAAGAATTGATGCCTTCGAATTATGGTGTTGGTGAAGATTACTCAATATACCATGGGCTGCTAGAAGAATGAACAGATCTGTCTTGGAAGAAATGCAGCTGGAATGCTCCTTGGAAGTGAGGATGGTGAGAAATAGTCTTGCATACTTTGTACATGTTATAAGAGGGACCAGTAGGTAGGTAAGGTAAGGTAGAGGGTCAGCGAAAAAGAGGAGGACCTTCAGCGAGATGAATTGACACAGTGGCTGCAACAATGGGCTCAGGCACAGCAACAATTGTGAGGATGGTGCAGGACCGGTCAGTGTTTCGTTCTGTTGTACATTGGGTCACTATGAGTCAGAACCAACTCAACAGCACCTAACAACAACAACAAATATATACATATACATACACATACACATACACATACACATACACATACACATACACATACACATACACATACACATACACATACACATACACATACACATACACATACACATACACATACACATACACATACACATACACATACACATACACATACACATACACATAGCCAGTGGGATTAGTGAGAGTTTCTAAAAGAAAATGGAGGTGTGGAGCAGAGTAAAATGAATTTCACCCATTTTTTTTGACCTAACCAAACATTGGCTCTAACTAAATAGCTGTATCATGAAATATCTCTATACTCTGCCTTTTCATTTGAATAAAAGGAAAAGAGATATTAAACAGAAGGAAAGAAGAAAGAAAGGAAAAATGTATAGGATGACTTACAATTCCAAAGGTTAGTTTTGTTACACATAACTTCTTGAATGATTTTTTTTCAAGTGTATGACAATAGCAGCACCGCTTCACTAAGTGATGAGGATTAAAAAATATATATATTCCTTCAATAAAAAGTTTAACATTTTTAGTTGTGGTTGCAGAGGTAATTTGTTAAAAGTCTTCGCTCTGCAAAGTTCAGGTTAAAAAGAGAAAATTGCCTTTTATCTCAGTCAGATTCTGTAAAAATGAAAAAAATAAAAGCCCCAAATTATTACTTCAAAATTATGAACTTTTGGTAGACAGCACATACATTTTTTTTGGAATGATTTTATTCAGAACTAGATTGCCATTTTTTTTTTCATTCACTTATCTAATAATTATTGAATACCTAATATAATTCAGGGAATTAAGGATACATACAGTCTCTGTGGCAAATCCTGTTAGTTGCCCACACCATCTACCTTTTGTCATCCACCCCAAACTCTTTTGTAACGTGGGGTGGACAATTATGACAATTGCAATGAGCTGTAAGTGAAGTTTTGGGAGAATTTTTGTTTTTTTCAATATTCATCACTTTCTTTTGCTTCTATTCTTTCCTTCTTCTTCTTGCCAAGTCTGGTGATATGATACCTGTGGGTGAAAAGCCTTCTAGTAACCACTAGGCAATCTGAATGAGGATGGAGGCCAACAGGTTCTTTTCCTAATGGTGTCATTGAACTACTAACTCTTGACTCCCTATCCCTGGATGCATGGTTTCATGAGAAAAATAATCTCTTTACTTATTTTAGCTATTGTTTGTGGATTCTCAGACTTATGCAGACCTAGCTGCATTATGACATAGATATCATAATCCAGTAGAAGAAGCATGCAGGTAAATACACAATAATACTTCAAGGTTATGAGATCAACAAAAGAGCTCAGATCAAAGGAGAGCACAGAAGGAGTGAACAACTATGCCTGGTGGCCACAAAAATGGGTTTACATTTAACGTAATTGATATGTAAACCGAGTCTTACAGCATGAGTAGCCATTACTCTGAAAAAGGTAGGAAAGGACATTTTAGGCAGGGGAACACAAAACACAAAAGAGCGTCATTAGAAAACAGCATAGTGTATCTCACAAATTATTCTGGTCTGGCTGGGTTAGAACAGGAGTAGATTATTATCAAGCATTCAGGCAGAAAGTCAGGCAGAAGACCATCAGGAGTCTTTTGGCCTCTCTTCTGGAGGTTGGGCTTTGTTTGGGAGGCAGTGGGAAATCACTGGAAGGTTTTGCAGGGACTGACATTATCAATTTGTGTTTTAGATAGAGCTGGCAGCAGTGTGGAATATGAAACATAAGTGCCATCTCCCTTTCCTCCACATCAACGAAAAAGATATTGAATAAAATCCAAATATGCAAAAAATAAGGGATAAATACTGTCGTCAAGTATATGAAACATTTATGAGAAGAATCCTTAGCAGTTGTTCTGAGTGTCTGCGACAGACCAAACACCAAGAACACACTCGAATAAAAGTACTCGAGAGTTGAGTTGGACTTTTAACAAGAAAATCTCAATTGAGGGATGCTTTGGGAAGGGATACTAGCAGAAGGGGCTGAGATGGGGAATTGAAATAGCTGAAAGAAGGGAAAAAGAGCTATTAATTCTGGGGGGTTTATAAATATCCATTTCCCTGAAAGCATGGGTGTGATGAACTATGCTTTAAATGTACTTCAGTTTCATTGTGTTATGATTCTTAAAGTTCAGCAGTGAATTATCCTGTCTCCAGCTACCAAAACATAAAACAAACAAAAAACTTCAAATACCTAAATGCAAATAAAATATTAACAACTTCCATCCTTGGCTATTTATTAGTACCTCCAATTAAACGGTTATTTTACATTAAGAAATCAACACTGGAAAAAGTTCTACAGTGTTTCCAATAACTTGAGAAGCATTATTTTCCTATATCATATCTTCTTAGTTTACTCAAAAAAAAAAAAAAAAAAGTCCATGTGCCTATACACTTGGTAGCACAGTCGTTAAGAGCTACAGTATGCTATGACTACTAACCAAAAGGTCAGCACTTCAAATTCACCAGCCAAACCTTGGGAACCCTATGGGGGCAGTTCTACTCTGTCCTACAGGGCCAACAGCAACAGGATTTTTTCTTTCTTTCTTTTTTTTTTTTAATACACTTGGTAAATGGAATTAAAAAAGTCAAACTTTTTTTTTTTTTTTTTAACTGCAGAAGAGTCTTTCTAGGATAATAATCTTCATTGTGAATTTCCAATAGGTTCATCCAAGATTTTATCCATGAGGATGATAAAATATTCTTTTATCCAAATTTATTTGATGATGAGGCTACATTTTTGTAAAAACAGCTTTTGTTATTTAGAAAAATAAGTTATAGATCAAAGAAATGTATTTCTAGATATGAAAATATTTTGACAGAAAGACTTTAGGTATTTCAGATATGAAAAGACAAAAATAACGTAAGCTGGGTATAGCCAGCCATGTTCTCTACATTTTACATTTAATTCCCAAGACATGATGTACTAGCATATAATTTCATGAGAAAACTGAAGTTTGAGAGGTTGTTTTATATTGATTCTCTTCTAGTCAGAAGGAAGAAAAAAAAAAAAACTTACAGGAGCATCTTTGCTAGTGGAGCTATCATATAATTTATCTTCAAAGCTAAAACAATTTCATGAGTAAAAAATGGGGTACTAAAGTTAAAATTCAAAGACTACAGCCTTCGGTATGGATTGCACCTCAACATAAGGAAAACAAAAATCTTCGCAATTTGACCAATAAGCAACATCATGATAAACAGAAAATACTAAATTTGTCAAGGCCTTCATTTTACTTGGATTCACAATCAACAACCACGGAAGCAGCAGTCAAGAAATCAAAGAATGTATTGTATTGGGCAAATCTGCTGCAGAAGACCTCTTTAAAGCGTTGAAAAGCAAAGATGTCACTTTAAGGACCAAGGTGCGCCTGACCCATGCCACGGTATTTTCAATTGTCTCATATTCATGCAAAAACCAGACAATGAATAAGGAAGACTGAAGAAGAATTGATGCCTTTGAATTATGGTGTTGGTGAAGATTATTGAATATACCACGGACTGCTAGAAGAATGAACAAAATCTGCCTTGGAAGAAATGCAGCTGGAATGCTCCTTGGAAGTGAGGATGGTGAGAAATAGTCTTGCATACTTTGGACATGGTATAAGAGGGACCAGTCCCTAGAGAAGGACATCATGCTTGGTAAGGTAGAGGGTCAGCGAAAAAGAGGAAGACCTTCAGTGAGATGGACTGACTGACACAGTAGCTGCAACAACGGGCTCAACCATAGCAATAATTGTGAGGATGGTGCAGGAAAGGGCAATGCTTCATTCTGTTGTACCTAGTGTCTCCATGACTTGGAACCAACTCCATGGCACCTAACGAACAAAGTTAAAACATATGTATAATTTTTTAAATATAAAGTTATTGGCCAAAAAAATTGGTTTTAATATTTGGGTAGTTTTATAAAGTAGTTTTATTTGTAGCTATTTAGGAAATATTATTGTAAAATATGAAAACAAATAGTATGCTGAGGCAATAGGTGTAAAACAGGATAATCATAAGCAAGTTGGAATGTGTCACACTAATTTAAGGCCTTTGATGAATTAACTCAACCCTCCTCCCTATAGTAGGTTTTTACACGCCAGTCAAACTAGATTACTTGGGTTCCCCACTGGGGCTTTTGGCCTCTTCATTTTACTGACATCAATCTTTCTGCCTGAAATGGGTTTTTACCCAGTAAAATCCCTCTAATTCCTTCATGCACAATGCAAATGCTACCTTCTTGACATGTTTCCTTTCCTCATACACTCTACTAGCAATGATTCTTCCTTCTGAAATTCTCTGATACTTATTTTTTTTATTTTAAGCCCATAGCACGTGTTTTATCTCACTGGCTTTCTATTACAGCTGTTTATGGGATTATCTTCACTTGTATATTAAATCAAGGACCTCTTGGAAATAGGAATATTTTATGCATTTGGTATGTCAAGACATCTTTGTATTCCATGTAGTACCTTGTATTCTAGGTTCTAGATAAATACTTGATGTATGAATGTGTGAGTGGATGGATGGATGAATGAATGAATTCAGGATTTCAAATGAATATCGGACCAAAATTATGCCTCGTTATTGATTTCTACCACTGCAAATCCTTAGGTGTTAACATGGGCTGAGAAAAATAATGGGCCAAGTTTAGAAGAGGTTAAAAAAAGAAAAGAGCTGAATAACACACATTTCAGAGAGACTATTGCTATATTTGTGTAACCCCAATCATTCACAACAAACTTAAAGTTGTAATCCACTGTCCGGATGTTAACATAATGCAAAGCACCCATCATGCAAAATCTATTTTTTCTCAATTTTTTGTGTGTTCTTTTTGTTTGTCTTTGAATATTGCTGTTAAATGGAAAAAATCTAGAAACTGAAGCCAATACCGACATTCAAAAAATCTGTGATTAAGGAATGGAGCCTATTGGTTTTTCATTCACATTCTTTCAACATGTATTTTTTAAATATTCTCTATTTTACGTGGAACTTTCAGACTAGTGGTGGAGACAGACATTAATCAAATGCTCGGAGGAAAAAAAAATATTATATTTAGAATGATGTGTGTTAAAATGGGAACATACGATAACATATGTGATATATTGAAAGAGGACAGGTAAGGTTTTCCTCAAGAATTTATAAGCATTTAGAGGTCTAATCTCTACTTACAAATTGACCTCCCCCCCCCACCCCACACACACCCTTATTTCTAAGGAGCCTTGGTGGCATAGCGTTTAAGAGTTTGGCTACTAACCAACCAAAAGATTGGCAGTCTGAATCCACCAACCTCTCTTTGGAAACCCTATGGAGCAGTTCTACTCTGTCCTGTAGGGTCACTATGAGTCAGAAATGACTTGACGGCAATGGTTATGTATTATAAGATATTAAAATATCTTGAAGAAATAGCAAGGGTTAACTGAGAAGAGAATTGATGGAAAAGTATTCTATCAAGAGGGACCAGCATGTTCTCTGTGGTGGGTAGGAGCCACGGGAGCTTATGAAACTGACAAAAGTGAAGTGAGGTAAGAGAGGTGATGGGCCTGACTGAGAAGGGTGGTCAAGGGCTTATAATTCTTTGGGCTTTTACAAGCAGGGGAAGTTATTAAAGTCTTCAAAAGGAGCAAGGCTGTATAGTTTTTCCAGAGTACACTCTCTAAAGGGTAAAACTATGTGTGATCCCTCTGTTGATATGATATCTTATATGTGAAAACTTTTTGTACCTGTGTAACAATAAGGACATAAAAATTACAAAGTTTATTGCAGAAAATCTATAAATGAATACTTTGTTTGTTTCCTTTACTCTTTATGGATATTGAAACCCAGTGGCTTTCTGAAGTGTGGGAGAAATATCTACCATTTGTAAGTTTCTTAAATTCTGAGTTGTTATATATTAACCACCAGTTGCCCTTGAGTCAGTTCCTACTCATGACAAACCCAGGTAGGTCGGAGTAGAACTGCGTTCCATAGGGTTTTCAATGGCTGACTATCTTTTTGGAAGTACATCACTAGGTCCTTCTTCTGAGGAACCTCTGGATGGATTCGAACGACCAAACTTTCAGGTAGCAGCCAAGCATGTTAACCTTTTGCAATGCCTGGGGACTATTGTGTGTTAGGAAATGTATAATAGGCATTTGTGGTCTTGAATTCTATTCAAGGTATGTAGTTTTCCTGATGAACTCTCAAAAATTTGCTCCCATTCAGTTTTCTGACCAAAGCTTTTGGATTAAATATTAGAGGATCTCCTTAACTTGTGCACTTTTACCATAAACTAGGTGCTGTTCTAGGTGCTAGGGCGATAGCAGGAAATATGACAATCTCCCTGTTTTCATGGAGCTTTTTTTTTTAAGATGAGGGAGACAGACTTTAAACAAGTTAATAACAAAGAAAAGATGATTTCTGAGAATGGAAAATATTAAGAGAAAAAAGAATGATACAGATGAGGATCACTGCTTTGGGGATGCCTTCTTTGATTACTATGGCCAGGGCTAAATAATAGAATGCATTTTGGAAATATCTTCTTCAAATGTCCTTGTTCAAAACTTCACCGTTGAGTTGCATTTGATAGTTCAATATATATATATTTTAGGTTGAGTTTTTGTGCTATCCATGCAGAATATGTAAGAAGTATAGCCAAAAAAAATTAAATCTCCTCACTCAAAAATTGATATGTTTTCAAGATGAGAAGCACAATTTTTTTAAATGGTCAAATTTTTGTTATAAAGTTGGATCATTGGCCCCTGACAGTGCAGCTTTCAGGGCCATTTGGCACTGTCATTATCCTGCAATCTTCTTAAGGAATTATACTCCTGTTGAATGAACCTCACAGTCAGGATGGATAACCAGATCAGAGCAAGTATGAATGCTAACCAAAATTGAAACTTTTCTCAGGAAAGAGAGAGAGGAAGATGAAAGGAGAGAGGGAAAAAAGCAGATAAGTGGGGGAAAAAAAAGGAGATAATAGAGAAAGAGGAAAACTGAGAGATGAGTATAGAGGAAGTAAGAAAAATATTCTGTTGTGATCCATAGGTTTCCACGGGTTAATTTTTGGAAGTAGATTAGCAGATGTTTTTTCCTGGTCTTATTCTAGAAGCTCTGCTGAAACCTGTCCACGTGGATGATCCGGCTGGTATTTGAAATACTGGTGGCATAGCTTCCTGCATCATAGCAACACAGAAGCCACCAAATACAACAAACTGATAGATGGAATATTGTCTGCTAAAGATAAGCCTTCTAAGTGGAAAGCTCTGCACAACAACCTCAACAATGGACTCAAACATACCAATGATCACTAAGGTGGTGTGGGTCCCAGCAACGATTTGTTCTGTTACACGTAAGGTTGCCATGAGTCAGAGTGGACTCAACAGCAACTAACAAGAAAAAATAAGTGATAGAAAGAAATAGAGAGAGAAAGAGACAGAGCAAATGAGAGGGCATGAGTAGTGAGGAGCCTAGAAGGCAGGCACCTGCTGTGCTGGGCTTCTGTAGACGGTGGGAAGGTACTTCCTTTTCCATGTGATTGTCCAAGGGTTTCACTCTCCACTGTTATCACTAGACTATCTGCAAACTTGAAAATTAAAAAAAAAAAAAATTAATTTTTACAGGTTGGGGTCTTTTACCATCAAAGTCATACTTGAGGGCAGGCTGAATTTAAGATGTTCTTAGTAGAGTGTATATTCCATCCACATTCTTAACTGAGTGACTAAAGGGAAGACAGTGAAAATGATTAGTAACAGTATTCACCTCTACCCTACTGCATTCTTGGAGATAAAACATCAGTTAAAGGACAAAAGATGGGACTGGTTGCAGTAACACCTACAATTGAAACATTATTTATTCCATCTTAACTGAATAATTTCTCAGCTATTTGACCATAAGCTAGTTAACTCCTCTTTATCTCAATTTCCTCTGTGTGTAATGTGAATAATAATGGTACCCAGCTCATAGGACTGTTGGTATTATGAAGTGAGATTATCTGTGTAAAGATTGTGCCAGGTAAGTATTCAATAAATCCCTAGGCAATTTGGATTGGTCAGGCAGTGGGTGTATAGAAAGATTTCAGTAAGTTGATGCTGATCATCTAGCTGAGGTGGGTAGGTGAATCTTAAGTAGAAAGTAAAAATGTGTAACCTACGTACTCCAAGATGCTGAAATGTGTCTTATCATATAAGAAGCAGCAAAGTGGCAATATTAAAGGATGGGTAAAGGAAGCAACCCTCTTAGTGGAGATTGACAAGGGCCTGGAAGGAAATAGTAGAAATATCAGAAAAGTCAAGAAGAAAGAGCATTTTAAGCAAGTGGTTTGGTAGCAAAGATGTAGTTTGGCAGTTGTATAATGGTGTAATAACCTCTATGATGAGATGTGAAATAATGTGATCACCTCCATGATGGGATCTGGTGTGAGCAGCCAATCAGTTGAGAGCGAGTTTCCTTGGGGGTGTGGCCTGCATCCAAAATAGGTGGACTTTTAGGCAAGACTCACTGACTTTTGCTCACTCTGAATCCTGCAGCTGGCTCCTATTCGTCTAACCTCTCATTCTTGGAATTTGAGCTAGCAGCTTCCCTGCTGTCTTGCCTGCTGATCTTGGGATTGGTCTGTCTCTGCAGCCTGTGAGCCAGGAGAAGACTCCAGTTTGACCCATGAACTTGGGATTTTCCAGTCTCTACAACCACATGAGCCATTTCCTTAATATAAACTTCTCTTTACATACATTTATTGGTTTCCTGCTTTGCTTCTCTAGAGAACCCAGCCTGAGAGAGAGACAACGAATTGAAGACTGTGAGCACAGAAAACATTTAAGAGTTTTGACTATAAAGGCAAGGTAAAAGATCAAGGGTATCTGGAAAGAAATTTGAAGTAAATTGTGGCATAGGCAATGCTATGTGTTCTCCAAACCTATGGCAAGCAGAACAATGACCGCTTAAAGATACCCATACCATAATATACAGAACCTGTGAGTATGCTACCTTACAAGGAAAATGGAAATTTGCTGATGTGGTTAAGCATGTGGTCCTTGAGATAGGGAGTTTATTTTGGATTATCCAGGAGAACCCAATCTAATTCAATGAGTCTTTAAAAACAAATAACCTTTTTCATTTGTGATCAACGAAAAATGTGAAGATGGACGAAGGGTCAGAGAGACATGATGTTTCTGGCTCTGAAGATGGAGAAAGGAATCTCTGAGCCAAGGTGCCTCTTGAATCTGGAAAAAGCCAGGAAATGGAATCTTCCTCAGAGACCCCAGAAAGAAACACAACTATGCTGACATGTTGATTTTAGACTAGGCGGCTGTGTTGGACTTCTGACCTACAGAATGTTAAGATAATAAGTTTGTGTTGTTTTAAGCCACCAAGTTTGTGGTAATTTGTTACAGCAGGAACAGAAATCTCATACAAAATCCATCTTTTCCTCTTGGTTCAAAACTTCACAATCCTCCTCTTCCCTCACTTGTTGTACAGTTGCAGAGGATCCAGTAGGGTTCTTCCTAGACCTAGAAAGGGGAATACCGCAGGATGGAAACATGCTTGAATGGAGCTTCATTGGACCGAATTCTGTCATGTGTTTTTATTGTGTTAAACCCCTTTATGATGAGATTTGGGGGTTGTTTTCACAATAGATATTATTACTTTTCAATTGCCTTATAGGCATACAAAAGCTGGAAAATAAAAATGGACTCAGAGAAGAATTGATGTATTTGAGTTGTGGTGTTTGCAAAGAATATTGAATATACCATGCACTGCCAGAAGAATGAACAAATCAATTTTGGAGGAAGTTTAGTTTGAATGCTTCTTAAGAACAAGGATGGCAAGAATCAGACTCATTTGCTTTGGACATGTCATCAGGAAAGGCCAATTGCTAAAAAAGGACAGCATGCTTGGTAGAGTGTCAGCAAAAACAAAGGAAACCCTCCATGAGATGGACTGACACAATAGCTGCAATAACGGGCTCAAACATACCAATATTTTGTGAGGTGGGCTCAGGACTGGGCAATATTTCATTCTTTTATACATAAGTTTGCTATGAATCAGAGCCTACTCAACAGCAACTAACAGCAGCAACAACATTGTTATTTACTCTCAACACCACTTTTTTTTTATCTTTTTGATGACTGTAGAACCTGAATATATTTGAGTGCTGATTAAAAGGAGGAAGGAAACATGGTAACATTCAAGATGATAAAGACAAAGCAAGATAGAGATGCTAGAGAGAGGTATTAGAGAGAGATGATAGGGAGGTGAGGGGGAGAGAAAGGGCAGAGAATAAAGTGATAGACCTAGGATGTAGAACACAGGTTGGCTTAGCATTGGGTAGAGGTGGGGCAATGAGAAGGTATATGTGAATGCGGTATCTTTTAAAGTGATGGTGATAGGAAATTTAGAAATTGTCTATCCCATCTGATAACTTATATTTTCTCTATAAACAAAGAGGTGAAGTCATCTGTTGGAAAGATGAGAAGTAGATTGGTCAGATATCTGACAAGAGTGAGGAAGAATGAAAATATTCACTGAGGAGAATGAGAAAGAGTGCTGACTAAAGAAGCAAAAAGTTTCAAACAACACTGAGTATACAGATGTGATTGGAGACCATGGTTTTACAAAGACACAAATATATCCACAGTGGGTTTAATCAAGCAGTAGTAATCAATACTTCTTTAAGTATGGATTAATTAACCAATAGAGGCTAAATGGGAGGACTGAGTTGATTTTGCCATTTATCCATCTCAGATCCCTTTTCTAGCCTTCTCTGCAATGTTCTGGGCCCCAGGAGTTTGACTCCTGTGGATTGCATTTTCCATGTTCCCTTGGTCTTGATCCGGGTTTGCCAAATGGAGGCACTCTCAGAAGACTGGAAGGAAGAAAGTTAGAGGATGGGATATTTTTGCTCTACTTGATCCCTGTCTTGCCTTGTTTCTATCAGTGGTGGCATTCTAGTTATATCTTCTGTCAGGCAGACTTTCTCCCATGGCCCCAAGCTCTCACTGAACACCAGCAACATTTCATTTTCCTTTCCCCTTTAGATCTAGGATTTATAATGGCTTCTCAATTTTGTTAGTTCCCAGATGCTTGATTTCCTTAAACCTAGCCACACCTCTGTAAATAATATCACTACTCAACTTTCTTAAGTTAAATCCCTGTGTGTATAATTGACTTTCTGTTTGGATTCTGACTGATACTGCCTTGGAGGCCATTTGTAAGGGCCTTGGTTTTACCCTGAGTGAGATGGGAAGTCATTGGAGTATTTTGAGTTCTGTAATATTAGATTTGTGACTTTGAACAAGTCGCATAACCTCTCCCTGCCTCAATGTGTTCTTCTATAAATTAAGATAATTGCACTATTGGATTATTTCAAAGGTCCTTTCCAGAATGAAAAAATGTTTAATGTTATTATCTTACACTAGTTATTCTGATTTTTTTTTAAACTGGGAAAGCCAAGAACATGTGTCCAGGGAAACTACCCTCTCAAATCAGAAAATAAACTTCATCTCAAGGAACTCTTAAAAATTCATTTCCTGGAGATGATTTTCTACCTCCTTTGAAATGCATTTCCATACATAATATAGCATAGGTAGACCTCATTGGTTCCAATGGTTTTAGTATTTATTTTTAGAAAATCTGATACTACAGTTTTAGAAAAAAACAAAACAAAGACATTTGTACAGTGGTGGAAACAGAGTTACCAAGACCAAGATTATTTTCTAAGTACATTAGATCTGATATTGGATGAACAATAAATAGCTACATACTTAAAAATGATTGTATCTGCTTACTGACTTTCAATACATCTTTTCTACAGATAAGGCCAAGAAAAGAAGATTCAGAAAATGCTTTTGCAAGCCTATTTTATGCATTAAACATGTGTGAGGTATTAATTATCCACCAGATAGTGACTTTCAACAACTGAAAATGGTTGTTGAATTTTAAATGTCCTTTTTCATAAGTTTGATTGGTCAGAGACAGACAGTTGGGTTCTTCATTTATTGTTCAGTATTTTTGCTATGGATTTCGCTTGAGATGTTATAAGTCTCCAAAGTTAAATTACTTTTCAAAGAAAATTTATTATTCTTCTGAACATTTATTTAGCATTTCATGACTTTCTATTCTACAACTTATTTTTAACTTTTTAGTCCTTAATATTTCTATGATTGACCTAGGAAGTGCACGTTTTTAAATGTATAACTGGTCCACTGCCATCCCCTGAATTCTTTACATTTTAAGGGATGTTTATTTCAACATTTAAGCGGGGGGGGAAGGAAATCACAACAGATTCCATTCCACCTAGAAAATTTTAACAAAAGAGGAATAGAATTGCTGCAACAACCTTTTCTGATATTGTTATAAAGGTTTTATGGGTTAATTTTAGATGTTTTTAATATGTCATGTTATTTTTGGTATAGATATGTAAAACCTTCTGCTGCCTCACTGGTAAATCTTAAACTATTTCTACGGCCTACAATTTTAAGGACAATCATTTAAATTTATGGCTACTGTACTGATACCCTACATCCTCTGTATAAATGTAGGCCTTTCCATAGGAGTAGACAAGGGGAAGAACAATGACAGACTGTGGGCAAGAGGGTACGCTCATTTTCCTTAGATTGCTACCTATACTCATCTAAGTAGTAGCCTATTTATCTGCCTTATGCCCCACAAGATAGTATGAATTTCAAGGGTAGGGTAGCTTCATATTAACCGCTGTAAGCATAACAAAATTCTGTCACATAGTATTATTGAAATTAGTGGTAATGAATGTGTTACTCTCTTCAACAGATAAGACAACCAATGAGTGCAGAGAGATCAAATTCCCTTTCAATGTCTTACCACTAGCTAGTAAAGTAATGACTAGAAACCAGGTCTGACTTCCAGACCAGTCCTACTTCTTGATTTGACCCCATCCCAACTGATGAATATCTTTATTCTTTTTCACCATTATTTTTCTTTTTTAACTTCAGAAGGAATCCTGGAAACCTAAAGAAGATTTTCTCTGCAAAATATTTTCCACTTCTGATACTGTTGTCAGAAGAATTCATTCACATTATACTTTTTTATGCTCATGTTCAATCCTTGTCTGCAGGATGAAATATTGGACTTGTAATGCTGCACATATGTTATGTAAATTATGGTAGTATTTTATATTGCTTTGACCTTTACAACACTATAATTTGATTGGCTGACTAGTCAAGTTCATAGTGTTTACAGTTTTGCCCTTACTTGGGTGGACATGATGAGATGTTCTAATCCAGCCAATCAAAATATAGAATATTGAAAAGGGCAAAGTAGTATAATGTTTTCTTAAACAACAGTTTTCTCTAGTCACATAATGCATCCTTGTAAAAATAGAGAAATCACCTTAAATAAAAAGTATCTGAAAACAATAAACAAAACCAGCATTTTGATATGATTAGATTGAGGTCAACTTTCTTGTTTTCAAACTTGATTCTCTAGGAGAACTGGCTAGATTTTTATTAAAGTTATGTTGTCACAGACTATGATATGCTTGTCTTTGAATCTCTAGCACCAATAATAACATCATAGTCAGTGCTCAGTGTATATTTATCAAGTAGGTTAAAAAAAATTTATAAAATAAAATCTGGCTCTTTCACCTTCATTTATTTGTATGACACCACGTTTTCCTGATTTTCCTCCTTCTTGGTTCCTCTGCAGGCTTATCTTGTTCTTTCTTGAATCTTTCAAGGCTCTCATGCTATCTTTTCCTACTGGAAATATAATCCAATATATTTCAAATGTGTATCTCTGGAACTCTTTCCTGAGTTTTAGACCTTTATATCTAATTGCTTATTTAAATTTCCCAAATGAGTTCTGGGGCAATATCATCATGTCAAAAACCAAAACAATGGCTTTCTCATCAAACCTTTTTTTTCTCCCGGTGCTCTTATCTCAGTGAATGGCACTGCCATCCAGTTTGATTCAGAAGTAAAAAACCAGGAGTCTTCTGCACTGCCCTCACTGCTGCACAACATATTACTAAGACTACTGGCATTTACCACCTCAACACCTCTTTAATGTATTCACCTTTCTCTTTCATCAGTGCCACTTCCCTAAGATACCACTGTCTGTCACCTGGACTCGTGGACTGTTCTTGCATCATTCTCATAAGTCAGCCAAAGTGTTATTTTCAAAATACATACTTGACTGTGATATTACCTCTCCAGCCCCCTTTCTCTTCAATGACTTTCCATTGTTCTTAGGATGCTGGCCCAAATCTTTAAGCTTCCCTACAGGACTGAATGGTCTAATATCTATCAACCCCCCCTTACTTCTGGTCATAAATTTTCCCTATAACTCTAGGGCTCAAGCACAACAATTGTGAGGATAGCATAGGACTGGGCAGTGTTTTGTTCTGTTGTACATGGGGTTGCTATGAGTCAGAACCGACTCAACAGCACCTAACGACAACAACATTACTGTAGGGCCATTTGCTTCTATAGCTAATTCTCACTAGAGGCCTTTTTTTTTTTTCTTCTTCTTCTATTCCAAGAATAGAACTAAGAACAGATTTTTGGTCCACTACATAAGTGGACCTCTTCCCAGAAAACACAGACTCACTAACTATGAAGAAAACACAAGCAAGTTTAATATTTTGTTTCATTTTTACTAGATCCAGTGAAATTTTTCAAGAAAGAACTATAGTCCAAGTGAAGAATAAAATCACCCCAGGCAGATATGGGCCATACTGTGTTTGTAGCTAAACCTATACTCTATGGAAAATAGTGTGTGATAAATCTGGTCATCAAACAAAGAGCCGGGAAAAAATCAGATTAACAATGCCATCTACATATGTGCACTTGGATACAGATAAAGACTTCATTTGTTTTTTCATTTTGGCACTATTCTTCCTTGTGACAACTCAAGAATTAGGGAAGAAGGTATGAGGTTCCCCAAACTTCTTTGCTTTCTTCAATGTCTATGAAATATTCAACACTTATACTTCCTAGAATTCTAAGCTCTTCCAGTCATTAACTTATTCCATCTTTCATTGATTAATTCATAGTTCATTTATTCTTGCATGTGCACAACAAATCCTTATTGAGAACATTGTGCTAGAAGCAGGAATATACAAGATGAACAAGATTAGGCAATGTTCCTAACTTCATGAAGCTCAGAGTCTAATGCGGAAGAGAGATATAAGCAAATAAGCTCACAAATAAATCAAAGATTAAAACATGACAAATGTTTTTGAGAAAAGTATCACATGCTGTAAAGAAACCTAATAGAAGATCCTCCCTAGCTCTTGTTGTCCAAGGAAAGCTTCCTAGAAGAAGTGATATTTGGGTCTAAGATCTGACTGATGAATAGGAGTTGTCCAGTATAAACCTGATCATGTTTATCACCCCCCTAACAGCTTCCTAACTAACACAAAGAAATCTAAATTCTAACCAAGGCCTCCAAGGCCCCTTTCTGGGAATTCTTCCTCTCAAACTTTCACAAGCTTTGATACTCCTTGTCATTCTGTTATATTCAGCTTAAATATCACCTTTGCAAACTCCCAAATTAATGAGTTTTCCCAGTTTATTTTAAATTGTATTCGGCAAACCTTAGTTTTTTTTTTTTTTAATTATCTCATTTTCTTATTTATCATCAGCCTCCCTCAGAAGAATACAAACTCTGTGAGAAAATAATACTTGCCTCTTTTATACATCATGTATCTCAACTACCTAGAACAATGCCTAATATATAGCTAGAACTCAGTAAATATTTGTTCAATGAACGCACTTTTGATTGGGAGTAACCTTAAATGAATTATAACCCCCTTTATGTCAGATGTGGCCTTTTGTTTTAAAACCATCTTAAGTTTCAAAAATTTTAATAAGTCTTAATTTAAAACTGCAACAAATATACCAAAGGGATTAATTAAATAAGAAGAAGCTATATGTTTAAACTCTCATGCAAATAAGGAAGACCAAAGAAGAATTGATACCTTTGAATTATGGTATTGGCAAACAACATTGAATATTGAATATACCATGGACTGCCAGAAGAACAAGCAAACCTGTCTTGGAAGAAGTGCAGACAGAATGCTCCTTAGAAGCGAGAATGTCAAGGCTACGTCTCACATACTTTGGACATGTTATCAGGAGGAATCAGTCCCTGGAGAAGGACATCATGCTTGGCAAAGTACAGAGTCAGCAAAAAGGAGGAAGATTACCAAGGAGATGGATTGACACAGTAGCTGCAACGATGGGCTCAAGCACAACGATTGTAGGATGGCACAGGACCCAACAGTGTTTTGTTCTGTTGTACACAGAGTCACTATAAGTCAGAACCAACTCGAAAGTACCTAACAACAACAACACATATGTTTAATGTAACCAAGATAATTTAGATCATATATTATTTTCCCTTATTCGTATATCCTTCCCAATCATGGAAGATATAGATTTAGATATAAGTGAGTTGAGTTTATGTTTGCGTTTTTAAATTGATTCTCAAAATGCTAGGGTTAAGGTCAAGCTTGGCTTTCTGGAAATATTTGCCTTTTTTGTCCCTCGGTCAAGCCAGAGTCATTTGGCATCCTCACAAATACCTTTCCTGCCTCTGTGGGTTCCAAAGTATGTTGTGGGAGAGACTGGGAATTATTCATTCAGGGATTGCTATATTGTTTGATGAAATAGTAAAATGGTCAAAGGAGAAACAACTTAGGAACGTAGAGTCGAATGAAAAGAAACTTCCTGTTTCTTTTTTTTTTTTTTTTTTGGTCTTTCTTTTCTTCTATCAGCTCAATGGAGAAATTGTTGTTTTTGACTGCTTGAGGAATATATCATAAATCTGTAAGTTTCTTATAGAAAAGAAAAAAGCTTTTTTTTCTTGTAAGTTTCTTATACTCAGCAATATTAAAGATATGTCTAAAAATATAGATACTGTGCTTTAATGAAAAAATCACTAGTTTTGGTGGGAAATATGACTGACTCAAACAATGTAAATATAATTATCCAAACAATATTTACCAACTTAAATTTTTGTAGAATATATCTGGCAATCATAGACTATCATAATGCTTTACCTCAAGACCAAGTCTTAGGTCCAAAAAAGCCTTACTATTTTCTACCTAAATGACCTTAATGACAGAGGAAATGGACATTCAAAGACTGGGGCCAGAACCCAAAGCCAACTACCATAATCACATAAGTTTGTAAAATCTCATAGATCATCTAAAAACTCATTCTGCTTTGTCCACCATAAATTCCTTTCTGCATTCTCACAAAACTCATTTGCCAAATCTATGAGTATGATTATATTTCACGGACATGTGGTACTTAATCAGCAGTTTAAATCATGGGCAGTTGCAAGGTACTGATTTAGATATTGCTGGATAATTGAACTCTCATAGAATGTTGGAAATGGAAGGAAACTTAGAGAATATGGCCTCATCCATTTTGGTTCAGAGAGAATGTGTGACGGTTTAGCAAATGACTGAGATTACATTTGAACTCTAACTTCCTGCCACACCATCTGATCAAATTTCCACGACCGCTACACTGCCTTGCCACTACACGTTACTATATGACTGTTCAATAGATCTTATGTTTGTGTGTAACTTATTTAATAACAACACAAAATAGAATAATCAAAAACATCTTGTCAGGTAAAGCTCATGGTAAGCTTAACACAGACCTCAAGAGATGGGAGCTCATATTAAATGATTTTCTGAAAACTTTTAACTCTGGTGTGATGATGGATGATACAGAGAACATATTAAGATGATATATGATAAAATTTGAAAAAGTGTATGGGACTTGAAAAATAAATGGGAATAATAAAGTTACACTTCTGGAAATTTTGCATACTGGACTTGACTTTTGTTGAAAAGCCATGGTGACTTTTTGCATTTCATCAACTATTCTGAGCAAGTTGGAAGTCCACACTGTCAGTGATACGCTCTTACTAGCACTGCTATTGAAGCAGAAAAATAAATGCTTTTTGACTTAACCAGTTTTAAATGTATGCTTGCTTGATGACATACATATTAGACAGATTGCCACAGTGCAATTTAAACAAAAGTGTTGACCATTTGAATGCATTTCATGGCTCTCTTAACAAAAACAAAAATAGGACACACAGTCCAAAATGAAGAAGTCAACTGACAAGAGGGGCGCTTTTATTGCAATATGGAATGAGACCTAGAAAAATCTCGTCATCAAGATGTTTTTCTTTTTAACCTTCTTTGGACCAACTGTCACATATTCATTAATTTAGCAGAAGTAAATTTTTTTTATAGGCCCCCCCCCCACCCACCCCACACACATACAGCCACCAAATCCTGGCTTTATAGCCCATGGAAATCTATCCAAAGACTAGAGGTAAATATGATTAAAGTCTGGTCTCTAGTTGAGTAACAGTATATGTTAGGTCTTTTTAGGAATTTAATAGTCAATACACTCTTTATAAAATGAAAACAAGGCTTTAATAGGGAAGAATCACTTCCATCAGGAGATCCTAAACAATAGGTTCCTCAGATTTTGAAGCCACTCCTCCAACACGTGATTGTTGTCTAATTCCCTGGCTGTGCAAGGAACCATTTTAATTAGCCTCTGAGGCAAGCAACGTTGTGTCCATGGTAACAGGTATAAAAAGAACTTGAAAAAAAAAAAAAAAAGAAGCAAAAAATGTGATAACAGAAAATGTGTTTAAATCATGATAAAAGGATTTAAACAGATGTTATTTTTTTCAAAGTGTTATTTTAAAAAAGAATTTTAAAGGGCTCTTGATATGAGAAAAAATCATTTTCGGATGTGTCTTTAGGGAAGGTTTCTCACTCCTAAATGCTGTAGTTCATGATTGCCATGGGTGAGGTGCGATGCCTGTTAAAGGAAAGGAATGCCGAAGGGGAGAAATCAGAAAGGAAAACCAAGGCACCTTCAGTTAGATGCTTAAAACCAAGTGAGTTAGAGTCTCTTCAGGGCTATTTAATGGGTTGCATGTGTAACACTCCTTTTTATTAAAGTTTGTGTTCAGAAAAGAAAAAGTGCAGGACGTGAGTTGTGGGACCGATAAGGATAAATCTGGAATATTACTTAGAAAATAGGATGAAAAAAAGTGCTCGCTTAGGTAGAAGATACCTTTGCTTTGCACAGTTTTAGATAGGACTTTAACTGTCAAATGATTTTCTTAAGCTATGAACTTGGCCTACTCTGTATCCTGTGCCTTCATACAGTAACAAAGTAAAAAAAGAGTAAAAGGGAGAAAGACATTGGCAAGAAATTGTCCCTTCCTTTACAACCAGGTTTGCAGAATCAGTGGAAAACCATTATTAACAAAACTGAAATAAGAGGGCTTGTTTGTCTTGTGTTCATATTTTGGTCTTTTGACAACAACTGCCTTCTTCAGGAATAGCGACTATGCTACTTGGTTTGAAATGGGTACAACTCTCTAAAGTTAATTGTCCCTCAGAGGGCCCAGGCAAGTTCCATGGAACTAAGTGAGGGGCAAATTTATAAAAAGTAAACCCAGAGAGAATAGAAGGAAAGGAGGCTTTTGGTCTGGCAGGAGGATGGCTTATTTTGGCTCGACTCTTCCCAAAGTTTAAATACCTACTTATTGAAAGTAAATTGGACGTTAAGGAGGGCTGGAGTGCCCATGTAAAGGAAAACAAACAAGCAGTGACCCCAAGTTGGTCTTGGAAGATGTCAAACCACTTGTTGTTTTGCCTCAAATGTTGAAAGAGCCTAAATACTGCTTTTTGTGTAACATAATTTCCAGATCTTTGGTTTTTGGTAAATAAACTGGTTGAAAAAATACCAGCCAGTCAATGTGAACTCTGAGGAGAAAGAGAGAATGTAAAAAAATGGAATAAAATAGAGTTGAAAAGACATTATTTTAAATTTGTGTTCAGATCTGATGTTTAAATTAATAGACTTTCTATGACTTAGTAAGTCTGTATTTATCATATGGGATAAGAGTGAAACAGCATAGTAGTAATCATAAATCCTTTCTCATTGAGCAAGACATTACATTCCACATATCATTCACAATTTGATATAGTAATTACATAAACCAAAAAACAAAACAAAACAAGCTCATTGCCATCGAGTTGATTACAACTCATAGCGACCTTATAAGATAAAGGAGAACTGCCCCACAGGGTTTCCAAGGGCAGCTGGTGGATTCAAATGGCCAATCTTTTGGTTAGCAGCCATAGCTCTTAACCACTGAACCACCAGGGCTTCTAATTTCATAAAAAACATTCCTAATTCTAGACACACACAGGCACACAAACTCACACGCACACACACACATATGAACACATACTTGTATAGATACACACGTGCGTATTCACACCAACATGCAAGCAAGGAGAAAAATATGGCTGCACTGTAGCTCTACGTGTAATCTATACATTCATTTTTTTTGTTCTGCCAGTCCCTCGTGATGTGGGTATAATACCTATTTATAATTAAACTCTGTACACTTAGGTTGCCTTTTACTCTGTCACAACTTGGCTAAAAGCAAAATTATATGAGTTGTTAGGGCATTAGTAAAAGGATGGTCTTTTCCCAAAAAAACATGATTACGGGGATATTATTTCCTGAATATTAATAGGTGTTCCATGAGAAAAGAGCTCAATAGTTGTATGTGTTTATGGACATGGTGGGTTAAAGAAAGTTAAAGTCTTTTTTCTTTTTCAAATAAAGAACTCTTGCTTATTATGAATCTCTAAACTAGAATGAGTTCTTCAGCATACTTGGTCATAGGACCTTGTTTTCATAGCATCTTTGAATAATAATGGAATACAAGGTAGGAGGCACTGAGACGGCAGAAGGTGTTTTGGTTAAAAATGGTTGCTGCTCGAAGACTACATCCCCTTCAAATAAATGATAGTCACCTTTGTTGCACACCCACTAAACAGGCCCTGCACAACAGTTTATTCATCCGTATGACAACCTCATGAGATACATATGAATATTTGTATTAAATAGGTTAAAAACAATAAGGTTCAGAGGGCTAAATATTTTTGCCAAGTTCTTGCAGCTAATACAAATATTTGAACCAGTTTTTTTTTTTTTTTTCTTTCTAGTCTGTGTTTTGCCCAGGATTTTAAGGTGCCTACCGACTTATTTTTCTGATCTAAGATTTAGTCAGGTTCTAGGCATGCAAGTAAGTGTGCAATTTTGAAAAATCATAGCTTCCTTCAAATTATAATTTCAGAGGTGCCAAGAAGTCCTCCTTCCCAAAATACCTTCTCAAGATGCAATACATAAGGTAAAAATGTGAATAGCGAGATATCTTTTTGTTTAAAAGATCTGTTTTCTCTTTTGAAAACGCAAATACTCTTGCAAATACTTCAGAGGTCTTTCAATACTTTAAAAAGTTTCTCATTGGGATGCAGACCTCAAATTCTCATAAAAAGACCAGACTTAATGGTCTGACTGAGACTAGAAGAATCCCGGCGGTCATGGTCCCCAAACCTTCTGTTGGCCCAGGACAGGGACCATTCCCGAAGACAACTCGTCAGACATGGAAGGGACTGGACAATGGGTTGGAGAGAGATGCTGATGAAGAGTGAGCTACTTGTATCAGGTGGACACTTGAGACTGTGTTGGCACCTCCTGTGTGGAGGGGAGATGGGAGGGTAGAGAGGGTTAGAAACTGGCAAAACTCTCATGAAAGGAGAGACTGGAAGGAGGGAGCGGGCTGACTCATTAGGGGGAGAGTAAGTGGGAGTATGGAGTAAGGTGTATATAAGCTTATATGTGACAGACTGACTTGATTTGTAAACTTTCACTTAAAGCACAATAAAAATTATTTAAAAAAAAAAAAAAAGAAAAGGTAAGAGGGCAAGGGAAAATAGATTAATGGAAACTGAACAACCAGAATAGAAATAATGAGTATGTTTGCACATTGTGAAGAATGTAACTAATGTCATCCATTAATTTGTGTAGAAATTGTCAAATGGGAACCTAAACTACTATGTCAACCTTCATTGAAACAATAAAATACTATTTAAAAAAAAAAAAAAGTTTCTCAAGTCTGGATGAACAGCATCATCAAGTACAGAAGGAAAAATGAAAGAAAAAGAAAATAGAGATACCTGACAAAACCCTAGACCTTTTAAAATGTAGTCTCCAAAACTGGATTTCAGGAATTTTATAATTTTTCTAAAAGTCCATTGATTAGGGGTCAGGCTGCACAGCCAGTTGTTGTAATTGGTATCAATAAATTGTACACCTGTAAAAAGTTGAATTGGTTAAAGTTGTTTGATACGAATATTTACAGCAACTACAAAAAAAAAAAAAAGAGTAGCTATTGCGGCTGCTTATGCGCAACCAAAAACCTCATGGGATTTTATTCCTTGGTTTGGAGGTTTAGGATAATGGTTTCATGTGACATCCCAGTTAATTGGCCTAATAACCTGTTTAGTGCTTCTGTTCTACCTCCTAGTTCATTTCATAGTGCCCGGGGTCTTAAAAGCTTGCAAGCTGCCATCCTAGGCACAACAATTGGCTTCTATTCACTTGGAGCAACAGAAAAAGGGGCATCAGGAATAGGAGGAGGATATGGAATGTGTGGCGAATTGCCTCCTTGAACAACTGTCTCCTTTGTCATGAGACCAGAAGAACTGGATGGTGCCTGGCTATCATCATTGAACATTCTGATCAAAGATTCTATAAAGCAATCATGAGCAACAGGGGAAAAATGCAGAACAGAAATTCAAATTTTCACAGACTTCAGATTTCCTGTAGCTATGAAGGTTGGATGAACCCCTGAAACTATTGTGTTGAGATAATCTTTAAACTTTACACCAAAAATATCCCCTGAAGTCTTTTTAAAATGAAACAATATTTAACTTACCTAGTAAAAGATGTCTGCCTTGAGCATTATGCTCTTATAAGAATTATTTTGATAACGGCAACTTGAAAGATTAGATAGGAAAATCAGGGGGTGGTGAATTTATGTTAATGGAAGAGGAACAATGCAGAAAAGAAGGATAAGAATGGGTGTACAACTTAAAGAATGTCATCAATGTCACTAAACGGTACGTGTAGAAACTGTTGAATTGGTTTCGTTTTATGATGTATATTCTTAACAGTAACAACAAAATAAATAAAATTTTAAAAAAAGAATAAATTTGGTGTTACTAGATCTGGGTTGAAATCTTAGCTTTTCCACTGTGAAACCTTCACGATATAACTAATCCCCTTTAGCTTTAACATCTTGATTTGATAAATGGGGATACTAAGTGCTATGTATTGAATTGTTCTCTCCAAAAATATGTCATGAAGTTCTAACTTCTGGTACCTGTGAATGTGACCTTGTTTGGAAATAGGGCCTTTGAATATTATCTCTGTTAACATGCAGTCATACTAGAGTAGAGTGGGCTCTGTGACCTGTGTTCTTATACAAAGTAAAGAAAAGACACAAAGACAGACACAGAGGGAAGATGGCCACGTGAAGATGGAGGCTGAGAATGAAATGATGCATCTAACAACCAGGGAACACCAAGGATTGCCAGGATCCACCAAAACAAGAAGCAGAAAGGGAGGATCTTTTCCCCAGAGCCTTTGATGCTTTGAATTTGGATGTGAGAAAATAATCTATTGTTTTAAACCACCACTTTGTGGTGCTTCGTTACAGCAGCCCTGGGAAACTATCCACTAACTTTGTTTAAAAATTTTTTGTTATTATTATTAAAAGATGGATGGAAAGACCTGTTTGCATTCATATGCTCTTGTTTCATACTTTGATTTTTTCTTGAGAGGACAATTTAATTCATGGTGATACACTGACATATTAAGCTTGTTGTTTCAGTTTTGGGGAAGAGAGACTGATAGAAAGGGAAAAGGAACAAACCTAGGAAAAGGGACTTCTCAGGCCTTCTCCTTTCCCATTTTCATATTTGTAATTTTTCTGGTCTTTTTCATACCAGAAAAGAATGAGAGGAACACTTTTGCTCCAGATGTGTTTCACTGTCTTGTCATGACTGAGTCTATGTGAGATTTAGCATGTTTGAGAAATTCTTACTGGAAGTTGTTGTTGTTAGGTGCAGCCGAGTCAGTTCTGACTCAGAGCGGCTGTATATACAACAGAACGAAACACTGCCCATTCCTGTGCCATCCTCAAAATTGTTGCTATGTTTGAGCCCATTATTGCATCCACTGTGTCAATCCATCTTTTTGAGAGTCTCCTTTTTTTAGCTGACCCTCTACTTTACCAAGCATGATGTACTTTTCCAGGGACTGGTCCCTCTTGATAACATGTCCAAAGAATATGAGACAAAGTCTTACCATTCTCACTTCTAAGGAGCATTCTGGCTGTACTTCTTCCAAGACAGAATTGTTTGTCCTTCTGGCAATCCATGGTATATTCTGCATTCTTCTCCAACACCATAATTCAAAGGCATCACTTCTTTTTCAGTCTTCCTTATTCGTTGTCCAGCTTTCACTTGCATATGAGGCCATTGCATCTCTTTTTGCAGCAGATTTGCCCAATGCAATATGTCATTTGATTTCTTGACTGCTGCTTCCATGAGTGTTGATTGTGGGTCCTAGTAAAATGGAATCATTGACAACTTCAATATTTTCTTTAGTTTTCATGATGTTGCTTATTGATCCAGTTGTGAAGACTTTTGTTTTCTTTATGTTGAGGTGTAATCTATACTGAAGGCTGTAGTCTTTGCTCTTCACCATTAAGTACTTCAAGTCTTCTTCACTTTCAGCAAGCAAAGTTGTGTCATCCACATATTGCAGATTTTTAATGAGTCTTCCTCCAATCCTGATGTCTCATTATTCTTCATATAGTCCTGCTTCTTGGATTATTTGCTTAGCATACAGGTTGAATAAGTATGGTGAAAAGACATAACCCTGATCCAGACTTTTCCTATTTTTAAACCACATGGTATCCCCTCATTCTTTTCAAATGACTGCCTCTTGGCCTATGTACAGGTTCCTCATGAGCACAATTAAGTACTCTGGAATTCCCATTCTTCCCAATGTTATCCATAGTTTGTTATGATCCACAGAGTGGAACGTCTTTGCATAATCAATAAGATACAGGCAAACATCCTTCTCGTATTCTCTTCTCTGCTTTCAGCCAAGATCCGTCTGACATTAGCATTGGCATCCCTTGTTCCAGGTCCTCTTCTGCATCCAACTTGAATTTCTGGAAGTTTCCTGTTAACGTACTGGTGCCACTTAAAATAAGGAATAATCTGTAAACCAGGCTAGGTTCAAAGGTACATCCATGTTGTTGATTACACCTACTATTTGGGTGTTCTAACTCCAGAACATGAGTTTGATAAATGAAGGGATTTGTATGAACTACTTCTACATTTTAGGAAGTTGGCTTAAAAAATAATTTCTTAAAGCAATTTTTTTAGTACTAAAAAAAGACTCAAAAGTGAATAATTAAAACACTATATTTGAATATACAAATAGGAATTTGTATTTTTAATTTAGGTACCAATTTATTCATTGAATGGACCCTATGTTATACAGGATCTTAGATTTTGTGTTGTTGGTGGTGGTGGTGGTGGTTGGTTTTCTGGGTCCCAAATCATTTGCATCATATTAAGTGGCTGTCCTATGGAGATTCATACCAATAGTTCTATTTTTGAAGATGTTTCTCTTCTTGCATTTTAAACATTTCCTAATTTCTAAGTGCAAATTCTTTATTTTTCATCTTAGTGGTATAAGATAATAGCAACGTGCTATTAAAGGAAAGCAATGTGTTTTTACATAAAATAGATGTAAATTATTCTAATATTTTTAAACCAAAATAAGTTCCTTCATGCTTATCTAATACACAGATAATTTTAAGTTGTATCTAGACATTTATTTATATCACAACTTTGACATTATAAAAACAACCGAAGAGAATGAGTTTCATAAGTTTTTTTTTTAATTTAACTTTTTTGAGGAGTCTTTTTCTTTACCTAGAAGTTAAGCAATATACATACATATTAAAAGAAATTAAATGAATTGCCTTCAACTCAACAATATTGACAATTAGCTTTGAAAAACACTGGGAAATCATAATGCTAGAAGCTTAAAGAAAAAAAAATTATTAGCTATATCCCATTTTTCTTCTGATACACATTTTACTTCTTAGCAGGAAACAGTAACTCCCAGTTATCTATAGAAAATTGCCAACACTCAACTATTTTTTGCCTGCAAAAATGGCAGTTTATTGTGGTTTTATGAAGCAATAAAACAGATATGTGGCAACAACTATTCAAGTTAATAATACCAGGCATAACAGAAAGTACACACACACCAAAAAAAGGAAAAAACTAAATCCCAAGGCACAGGCAAATTCAAATAGGTAAGTAAATAAACTCATTGTAGTTCAGATATTTCAAAAGAAGAGTAATCGGCTAAGTTTTGTCTTAATGAGAATAAGTTTTTTTCCTCCCGAAATTAACTGCAATAACTGCTTTCAATCACCCATTAAAATTGCGGGGCATGATTATTGATGGTTTTTTTTTTTTAAGAAGTATTCTGAACACTGCTTATGGTGCATTATAGCCACAGTGGTAAATCTTAAAACACAGATCTTAGAGAAACCCAAGGTTTATCCATTCATTGAGAGATAGATAAGAAAAAGAGGATTTGAATAGATCTCACACACTGGTACAAAAATAGACATGTTTTAATGATCAGTTAACATTAGTACCAGAGCCCTGATGTTGCAGTTACTCAGTACTTGACTGCAAAGCAAAAGTCTGTCAGTTTCAACTCATCCAGTGGCTCTGTGGGAGAAAGACCAGGGAGGCCTGATTTTATAAAAATTGCAACCTAGAGAACCCTATGGGGCAGTTCGCTTTGAGTTAGAATTAACTCAGTGGCACCCAACAATGGAACAATATCAGAATGATTTTCATTGTATCAACTGTTATTATGAGGCTTTGAGATATGAGATATTGAGATAATTCCATGAGAGTATCTCCAAGACTCAAAATCTCAAAATTAAAACCAATATTTAGTGTTTGGGAAAACTGGCACAGTCTCCTACCAGAAATGCTTTATAGGGTAAAAAGCAGTCAAAGTCCAATACGTTGGTAAAAATTACCCCACACATTAAATTTCATCAAGTAATGTCCTTAATTATTAATCCTACACCCTCCATTCCCCATGTGTCTGTCAGTTTGTCCTACCGTGGGTCCTTGTGTGTTGCTGTGATGCTGGAAGCTATGCCACTGGTTTTCAGATACCAAGAGGGTCACCCATAGTGGATAGGTTTCAGCTGAGCTTCCAGACTAAGAACGACTAGGAAGAAGGACCCGGCAGCCTGCTTCTGAAAAGTATTAGCCAGTGAAAGCCTTATGAATAGCAGTGGAACATTGTCTGATATAGTGCCAGAAGATGAGCACCCCCATGTTTGAAATATGACTCGGGAAGAGCTGCCTCCTCAAAGTAGAGTTGACTCTAGTGATGTGGATGGAGTCAAGCTTCGGGAACTTTCATTTGCTGATGCGGCATGACTCAAAATGAGAAAAAACAGCTGCAAACATCCATTAATAATTGGAACCTGGAATGTATAAAATATGAATCTAGGAAAATTGGAAATCATCAAAAATGAAATGGAACACATAAACATCAATACCCTAGGCATTAGTGAGCTGAAATGGACTGGTATTGCTCATTTCAAATTGGGCAATCGTATGGTCTACTCTGCTGGGATGACAACTTGAAGAGGAATGGCATTGCATTCATTGTCAAAAAGAACATTTCAAGATCTATCCTTAAGTACAACACTGTCAATCATAGGATAATATCCATAAGCCTACAAAGAAGACCAGTTAATACGACTATTATTCAAATTTAGCACCACCCACTAAGGCCAAAGATGAAGAAACTGAAGATTTTTACCAGCTTCTGCAGTCTGAAATCGATCAAACATGCAGTCAGGATGTATTGGTAATTACTGTTGATTGGAATGCAACAGTTGGAAACAAAGAAGAAGGATCAGTAGTTGGAAAATATGACCTTGGTGATAGAAATGATGCCAGAGATTGCATGATAGAATTTTGCAAGACCAATGGCTTCTTCATTGCAAATACCTTTTTTCACCAACATCAATGGAGACTATACACATGGACCTCACCAGAGGGAATACACAGGAATCAAATTGACTACGTCTGTGGAAAGATACGATGGAAAAGCTCAATATCTTCAGTCAGAACAAGGCCAGAAGTGACTGTGGAACAGACCACCAATTGCTCCTATGCAAGCTCAAGTTGAAACTGAAGAAAATTAGAACAAGTCAATGAGAGCCAAAACATGACCTTGAGTATATTCCACCTGAATTTAGAGACCATCTCAAGAATAGATTTTTTGCATTGAACACTGATGACCAAAGACCAGATGACTTGTGGAATGACATCAAGGACATCAGCCATGAAGAAAGCAAAAGGTCATCAAAAAGACAAGAAAGAAAAGACCGAAACAAATGTCAAAAGTGACTCTAAAACTTGCTCTTGAACATTGAGCAGCTAAAACAAAAGGAAGAAATGATGAAGTAGAAGAGCTGAACAGAAGATTTCGAAGAGCTGCCTAAGAGGACAAAGTATTATAATGACATGTGCAAAGGGCTGGAGATAGAAAACCCAAAGGGAAGAACACACTCAGCATTTCTCAAGCTGAAAGAACTGGAGAAAAAATGATGCAGGAAGCATCAAAAGAAGGTGGAAAGAATAACCAGAGTCATTGTACCAAAAAGAATTGGTTGATATTCAAACATTTCAAGAGGTAGCATATGATCAGGAACCAATGGTACTGAAGGAAGAAGTCCAAGCTGACTAAAGGCATTGGTGAAAAACAAGGCTCCAGGAACTGGCAGAATATCAACTGAGATATTTCAACAAATGGATGCAACACTGTAAGCACTCACTCGTGTATGCCAGGAGATTTTCAAGACAGCTACCTGGCCAAGTGACTGGAAGAGATCCATATTTATGCCTATTCCCAAGAAAGATGATCCAAACAAACATGGAAATTATCAAACAATATCATTACTATCATACACAAGTAAAATTTTGCAGAAGATCATTCAAAAGCAGCTGCAGCAGTTTATCAATAGGGAACTTCCAGAAATTCAGGAGGGATTGAAAAGAGGACATGAAACCAGGGATATGATTGCTGATGTCAGATGGATTCTGGCTGAAAGCAGAGAATACCAGAAAGACGTTTACCTGTGTTTCATTGATTATGCAAAGTTATTCGACTGTGTGGATCATAACAAGTTATGGATAACGTTGCAAAGAATGGGAATTCCAGAACACTTAGTTGTGCCCTGAAAAACCTGTACATAGATCAACAGGCAGTTGTTCTAACAGAATAAGGGGATATTGTGCAGTTTAAAATTACGAAAGGTGTGCTTCAGGATTGTATCCTTTCACCATACCTGCTCAATCGGTATGCTGAGCAGATAACCCAAGAGGCTGGACTATATGAAGAAGGGGGCATTAGGATTGGAGGAAGACTCATCAACAACCTGTGTTATGCAGATGACACAACCTTGTTTGCTGAAAGTGGAGAGGACATGAAGCCCTTACTGATGAAGATCAAAAACTACAGCCTTCAGCATGAATTATACCTCAACATAAAGAGAACAAAAATCCTCACAACTGGACCAATAAGCAACATCGTGATAAGTGGAGAAAAGATTGAAGTTGTCAAGGATTTCATTTTACTTGGATCCACAATCAACAGCAATGGAAGCAGCAGTCAAGAAATCAAGAGATGAATTGTGATGGGCAAATCTGCTGCAAAGGACCTCTTTAAAGTGTTGAAAAGCAAAGATGTCAACTAGAAGACTAAGACGTGCCTGACCTGAGCCATGGTGTTTTCAATGGTATCTTATGCATGCAAAAGCTGAACAGTGAATAAGGAAGACCGAAGAAGAATTGATGCTTCTGATTTGTGGTCTTGGCAAAGAATACTAAATATACCATGGACTGCTAAAAGAATGAATAAATAGGTCTTGAAAGAAGTACAATGAGAATGCTCCTTAGAAGCAAGGTTGGCGAGACTGTGTCTTACATACTTTGGACATGTTATTAGGAGGGATCAGTCCCTGAAGGATATCATGCTTGGTAGGGTACAGGTCACCGAAAAAGAGGAAGACCCTCATTGAGATGGATTGACACAGTGACTGCAACAATAGGCTTAAGCATAACAATTGTGAACATGACGAAGGACCCGGCAGTTTTTCATCCTGCAGTATATAGGGTTGCTACAAGTTGGAACTGACCTGAGGGCACCTAACAACAACGACAACACCCTCCTTAAGATTTCTGACCCTCTTGTCACCTGCTGGAGTCCCTATGTAGTATAAATGATTAACTGAAAAGCTAGTGGTTTGAGTATACCCACAGCCATCTTGGAAGAAAGGCCTAGTGCTCAACTTTCAGAAGATTACAGAGTTGAAAACCCTATGGAGCACAGTTCCACTCTGACACACATGTGGTTGCCTTGAGTTGGAATCAACTAGATGGCGACTAGCTTGTTATCTGATAATGAATACTGCAGAAGGACGTATTTAAGAGAGATTCATCACTAAGCGTGCCTAGATATGCCTGTTTAGTCTAAATGGCATTTTTTTTAATCATAAGATTTAGCAAGCTATTTTTTTTTTAAGAAGTTTCCATTGTTACCCTTTAATTTTGGATATTTGGGTTTTAAATAAAGTCTAATATTAGCCTAACCCTTAAAAAAAAAATCACGTTGATTAAAGGCTTAAAAACTGTTGTCCTTTCCTAGATATAATACATCATGATAATGGTTTAAAACTGAAAAGTTGCTATTTAGTTGTAACTCAGTGTTGCTTTTCTAAATGTAGAAAATTGTTACCCTTATTATTTTTTTTTGGTTTGTCTGCACACCAATCCCAGGGAACTTGATATTTCAAGTCAAAGTTGCTCTTTCATGGTGATTCCAGTTAAAGTCTTGTTATATTTCTTGCTTGTGTCAAAAATCTTATATCTCAACTTAAATGGAAGTCACATATGCAGGCTTGTAAGATCCCAAGTATGCTTTAAATGTTCCACGGGCCTCAGCCAAATGAATAATTGTCCGTCAGCTTATGGTTCATTAGGGACCACAAATCAGTTGAGTGGGAGGTGTTTCATAGGAAACTATTCAAACCTAAGTTTTGCTAGATTCCTGATGAATAGAGCTGCCTAGGGTAAGGAACTTTCATCTTGAAGCTCCAAGGTAGTTAGGCTGGTGATAGCTAAGGCATATAAAGCTAATTGGGCAGATAAGAAAAAGTGGTAGCAATATGGTCTGCACATGGGAAGGAGACATTCCTCAGCGCTTATTGGCCAGTAGAAAGCTTAGCTGGATGGGTGATCTGTAAATGAAATTCACCGAAGAATTAAACTTAAAGAAGCATTCTCCACGGTGAAAAATACAACAATAAATCTTGCAACTGGTTTTTGTTTCTCTTTTAAGGAGAAAACAATTGGTCTATATTAAATGTAATTGCTTTATTTTTAGTAGTATGAACTTGCTTTATAATTGATGTTTATATTTATGCATATTCTTTGATGTAAGTTTTGACTCAGGTTACTCTCAATTGTTATTTTCGATTGGCCTATTACGTAATGAGAAGAAAACTGTAGCATGTTCCTAAGTAGATGATTCTTTTGTCTCTCTCTCCACTGTTGTTTTGTTTTCATATATATATATTTATATACATGTAAGTATAATAGATGATTCTTCTTGTCAAGCTCACCAACTTATTTTTTGTTTTCTTATATAAATATGTATATGTGTGTGTGTATCCCTGCACATCATTTTTCCTGTTAACCTCTTACATTCTTTTGGTACATTTGTTACAATTGGTGAACCAATATTGATAACTGATTATTAGATAAGGCCACAGTTTTCATTAGGATTCTCCTTTTTGTATTGTACAGTCCTATGAGTTTTGACAAATGTTAATGCCATGTGTGCACCATTATAGTATCATACAGAATCGTTTCACCATCCTAAAATTGTCTGATTCACTGCCCCCTCCACCATCCCCTGGAAACCACTGGTCCTTTCACTGTCTCTGTAGTTTTACTTTTTTCCAAAATGTCATAGAGTTGGAGCCCTACACTATGTTCCTTTTTTGGATTGATTTCTTTCCTTTAGCAATGTGCATTTAAGGTTCCTCCATGTCTTTTGGGGGTTTAATAGCTCATTTCTTTTTATCATTGAATAATACTCCATTTATGGATGTACCACAGTTTACCTAATCACTTATTGAAGGACATCTGGTTGCTTCCAATTTTGGGCAATTATGAATAAAGATGCTATAAACATTCATGGGCAGGTTTTTATGTGAACTGTAGGTCATTTTTTAACCTATGCATATATGCTTAGGTTCATTTTATGGTGGTTTTCTATTTAATACCATGGAAAAAAAATATATCCCAGGTCTCAGAAACTTATGAGAAAAATCAGGTTTTTGTGTTAAGGTTATATTATACTCAGAAATATTTTTAAATATTGAATCTTACTAAAACCAAGAAAACTAAAATTGACTTCATGTTTCATTCCAAGAAAGACTGGGTAGATTAGAAATTGCAGTGTTTTTCAGTTCCTAGTGATTTTGGTACTTGAAAAATGAAAGGAAATACATGCATTAATTCAAATGTAAGCTGGCTTTTCAGAATCAAATATACGTATGGTGTTAATTAAAACACATTTTAATTGGATAGATTAATTGGGTGAGTGTAAAACACACTACCTGGGGTTGCTTTCTGTGTGTCGGACAATTTCATTAGCCTAAAGAAATACATTATCCTACATTTCTCTTGGAAGAAGTCTAGAAGCCATATTACCCAGAAGAAAAGGAGAGAATTGGGAGATCTGTTAAAGCACAGGTTACTTGACAAAAGAAGGTAATTATAATTTTATAGCTTATAAAGAAGGCATCCCTGACGGCATTAGAAATGGGACAGGAAATCTCATGTCAAGGAGGAAAGGGTTGGGACAGTCACCATTCCCTCTCAGTTGCTCACCTGGGCAGGCATTACTTAGTACCTGAAAAGACAATCAAAACATTTCATAATTTTTTTAGGAAAGGCCATGACAGAAGAGACATAAAAATCATAGCTTCACATTGACCAGAAAGAAGTAATGTTGTTGTTGTTGTTAGTTGCCATCCAGTCAACTCTGACTCATGGCGACCCCATGTGCACAGAGTAGAACTAATCCATAGGGTTTTTAAGGCTGTGACCTTTCGAAAGCAGATCACCAGGCCTGTCTCCCGAGGCGCCTCTGGGTGAGTTCCAATCAACAACTTTTCAGTTAGTTAGCAGTTAAGCATATAACTACTTGCTCTATCCAGGGACTCCAGAAGGAAGTACTGGGAAAAAAAAAAAAGGAAACCCATTGCCTTTGAGTTGATTCAGACTCATAGTGACCCTACAGGACAGAGTAGAACTTCCGCATAAAGTTTCCAAGAAGCAGCTAGTAGATTCGAACAGCCGACCTTTGGTTTAGCAGCCGAGCTCTTAACCACTAGGCCACCAGTAATCTAGATGCAATAGTAAATAAGATCAATTCTACATGATAAGATAAATTATGCATTTAAGTAATAAGGAGTTTTAATTACTTTATAATTTTGTATTTCTTAAATATTTGGGTTTCGTAAATCGGTTTAATTCAATATGACATCTGAATTTAGTTTTGGATATGTGAGGTTGACATCAGGATTTTATTACCCTGTTAACAAATTATAAGTGCTTGAATGATTTTTAATTTACCTACTCTCCATCTCTTTTATTTTACAAGTCATTATACTCCTGAATGGAGGTATTATAGAACATTAATACAGAATTTTTGTACTAGAGGGAAGCTCAATACATAATTGGAGCTGCTCTTTAACCTAACAAGTACTTCCATTCAACTTTGAAAGGAAAAAAAAAAAAAAAATTGCTTCATTGGGATACATGGCAGACGTTTGAGTTATTGTTGAAAGTAATTGTTCAGCTTGCCTTCTTTGGCATCAAAATGAGTAGATCTCAGAATTTCTTTGAGAATTCACACATCTATGGAAGGAAAAAGAAAGCAAACTACACAGAGCAGTTCTTCCACTGTGAAAAACAGCAAAATTCCACACCTACAATAAATTGCAGAGCTTCACATATTTGCTCCAGGCAAACATTTGCAATTTTCACAGCAAATAAGGCTTTTGGCTCCAACACACAATTTTTTGTTGTTGTTGTTTCCTCCCTTCTTGAGGAAAAAAAAAATCACTCTTCCTGTTTTCAGAAAACCAGAAAAACACATGAGGCAAAATTACCAATGCTTACTCTAGGTATGTTGATTTTGGTATCTTCCTACTTGATTCAAGAATCCATGCATTTGGGGAGGGACCCTGAAAATAAAACTTAACTCCTATTGTGATCTGGGATATCCATTTCCATTCTGATCAGAGGGATCGCTCTTAAAATGTTGCCTATCACTTTCAGGAAATCAGATTTGTTTTCAGTAATCAAATAAAAAGAGAAGTTGGGTTTCCCCTAAAATAATTATTTTTAGCCATTTTAGTACCATAAGGCAATAGTTCTCAGACGAGGGGCAATGGTCTTTCCCAATCTGCTATGAAGTGCAGAGAGAATATTTTGTTCTACCAATGCTGCTGGTGGTGTAGTGGTTAACTGCTATGGCTGCTAACCAAAGGGTCGGCAGTTTGAAACTGCCAGGCGCTCCTTGGAAACTCTATGGGGCAGTTCTACTCTGTCCTATAGGGTTGCTACAAATTGGAATCGACTCTACGGCACTGGGTTTTTTTGTTTTGTTTTGTTTTGTTTTAATGCTCCTCAGGAATTTTTTTTTTTTAAACTACAAAACCTAGAGACAGTGCGGAATATCTCTATATTAATCCCTTCTAGTCTGTTTGTCCCTCCCCCCCCCGCCCAGTGTCTATCAGTTTGTCGTACTTGGGGGGCTTGTGTGTTGCTGTGATGCTGGAAGCTATGCCACTGGTATTCAGATACAAGCAGGATCACCCATGCAGGACAGGTTTCAGCTGAGCTTCCAGACTAAAAAAGACTAGGAAGAAGGATCCGACAGTCTACTTCTGAAAAGCATTAGCCTGTGAAAACCTTATGAATAACAGCAGAACATTGTCTGATATAGTGCTGGAAGATGAGCCCTCCAGGTTGGAAGGCACTCAAAAGATGACTGGAGAAGAATTGCCTCCTCAAAGTAGAGTCTACCTTAATGACGTGGATGGAGTAAAGCTTTTGGGACCTTCATTTGCTGATGTGGCACGACTCAAAATGAGAAGAAACAGCTGTGAACATCCATTAATAATCAGAACCTGGAATGTATGAAGTATAAATCTAGGAAAATTGGAAATCATAAAAAATGAAATGGAACACATAAACACTGATATCCTAGGCATCAGTGAGCTGAAATGGACTGGTATTGGCCATTTTGAATCGGACAATCATATAGCCTACTATGCTGGGAGTGACAACTCGAAGAGGAATGGTGTTGCATTCATCGTCAAAAAGAACGTTTCAAGATCTATCCTGAAGTGCAACGCTGTCAGTGATAGGATAACATCTATATGCTTACAAGGAAGACCAGTTAATACGACTATTACACACCAACCACTAGGGCCAAAGATGAAGAAATAGAAGATTTTTATCAACTGCTGTGGTCTGAAATTGATCGAACATGCAATCAAGATGCATTGATAATTACTGGCCATTGGAATGCGAAAGTTGGAAACGAAGAAGGATTAATAATTGGAAAATATGGCCTTGGTGATAAAAACAATGCCAGAGATTGAATGATAAAATTTTGCAAGACCAATGACCTCTTCATTGCAAATACCTTCTCTCACCAACAGAAACGGCAACTATACATATGGACCTCGCCAGATGGAACACACAGAAATCAAAATGACTACATCTGTGGAAGGAGATGATGAGAAAGCTCAATATCATCAGTCAGAACAAGGCCGGGGCCAACTGTGGAACAGACCATCAATTGCTCACATGCAAGTTCAAGTTGAAACTGAAGAAAATCAGAGCAAGTCCACGAGAGCCAAAATGTGACCTTGAGTATATCTCACCTGAATTTAGAGACCATCTCAAGAATAGATTTGACGCATTGAACACTAGTGACAGAAGACCACATGAGTTGTGGAATGACATCAAGGACATCAACCATGAAGAAAGCAAGAGGTCACTGAAAAGATAGGAAAGAAAGAAAAGACCAATATGGACGTCAGAGGAGACTCTGAAACTTGTTCTTGAGTGTCGAGCAGCTAAAGCAAAAGGAAGAATTGATGAAGTAAAAGAACTGAACAGAAGATTTCAAAGGGCCTCTCGAGAAGACAAAGTAAAGTATTATAATGACATGTGCAAAGAGCTGGAGATGGAAAACCAAAAGGGAAGAACACGCTCGGCGTTTTCAAGCTGAAAGAACTGAAGAAAAAATTCAAGCCTCGAGTTGGAATACTGAAGGATTCCATGGGGAAAATGTTAAATGACGCAGGAAGCATCAAAAGAAGATATTCAACCATTTCAAGAGGTGGGATATGATCAGGAACCAATGGTACTGAAGGAAGAAGTCCAGCTGCTCGGAAGGCATTGGTGAAAAACAAGGCTCCAGGAATTGATGGAATATCAATTGAGATGTTTCAACAAACACATGCAGCGCTGGAGGTGCTCACTCGTCTATGCCAAGAAATATGGAAGACAGCTTCCTGGCCAGCTGACTGGAAGAGATCCATATTTATGCCTATTCCCAAGAAAGGTGATCCAACTGAATGTGGAAATTATAGAACAATATCATTAATATCACACCCAAGCAAAATTTTGCTGAAGATCATTCAAAACCAGCTGCAGCAGTATATCAACAAAGAACTGCCAGAAATTCAGGCCGGTTTCAGAAGAGGACGTGGAACCAGGGATATCATTGTTGATGTCAGATGGATCCTGGTTGAAAGCAGAGAATACCAGAAAGATGTTTACCTGTGTTTTATTGAGTATGCAAAGGCATTCGACTGTGCGGATTATAACAAACTATGGATAACATTGCGAAGAATGGGAATTCCAGAACACTTAATTGTGCTCAGGAGGAACAAGGCAGTTGTTCAGACAGAACAACGGGATACTGATTGGTTTAAAGTCAGGAAAGGTGTGCGTCAGGGTTGTATTCTTTCACCATACCTACTTAAACTGTATGCTGAACAGATAATACGAGAAGCTGGACTACATGAAGAAGAACGGGGCATCAGGATTGGAGAAAGACTCATTAACAACCTGCATTATGCAGATGACACAACCTCGCATCCTGAAAGTGAAGAGGTCTTGAAGCATTTACTAATGAAGATCAAAGACCACAGCCTTCAGTATGGATTGCACCTCAACATAAAGAAAACAAAAATCCTAACAACCAGACCAATGAGCAACATCATGATAAACGGAGAAAAGATTGAAGTTGTCAAGGATTTCATTCTACTTGGATCCACAATCAACAGCCATGGAAGCAGCAGTCAAGAAATCAAAAGACGCATTGCATTGGGCAAATCTCCTGCAAAGGGCCTCTTCAAAGTTTTGAAGAACAAAGATGTCACCCTGAAGGCTAAGGTGCGCCTGACCCAAGCCATGGTATTTTCAATCACATCATACGCATGTGAAAGCTGGACAATGAATAAGGAAGACCGAAGAAGAGTCGACGTCTTCGAATTGTGGTGTTGGCAAAGAATATTGAATATACAATGGACTGCCAAAAGAACGAACAAATCTGTCTTGGAAGAAGTGCGGCCAGAATGCTCCTTAGGGGCAAGGATGGCGAGACTGTGTCTTGCATGCTTTGGACATGTTGTCAAGGGTGATCAGTCTCTGGAGAATGACATCATGCTTGGCAAAGTACAGGGTCAGCGGAAAAGAGGGAGACCCTCAACGAGGTGGATTGACACAGGGGCTACAACAATAAGCTCAAGCATAACAACGATGGTAAGGATGGTGCAGGACCGGGCAGTGTTTCGTTCTGTTGTGCATAGGGTCGCTATGAGTGGGAACCGACTCGACAGCACCTAACAACAACAACAAAGTCTGTTTGTCTTATATATTACAGTATGAGAACCAAAGTTACAGCATTATTGCCATAAGAACACTGAAATTGTGCATAAACTACACACAGGATGTCTCTTCTAGGGCATTATCATTCATGGGCCTTAGCCCTGTGGTTAAAAAAAAGAAAATGCTAAGATCTGCCTTCATATTATAGAGAGAAAGCATGTTGTTGAACCAACATTGTTTTGCATTTTCAAACCTAGAAATTTTGTTCCATTGTATTTAGTTGATTTACTTAGAAACCACTTTTTTAAAATTATATTAATGGCGTAATATAAGTGTGTGTTTTGTTTGTTTCTGTGTGTGTGTATGCACGTGGTATGTGGGAGCCACGTGATAAAGAATTTTCCACTGAATGGCTATCTGCTTTTCTCTTGACTTCTATACAAAATCAGAAAGTAATTTTGAGAGAGATCATCTTCTCAAAGCATAGAACAGGTCAGACTGTAGTCCTCCTCAAAAGGCTGCTTTTCTTTAACAGCAGAAAATATTCCAATATCTTTAGCCGGAATAATCTTCCATATCAGTGTTCCATCTATCCATTTTGCTCCTCATACCTGACCATTATGCCACATGGTACCCACTTAGTCTTTTTTGCTTATGTTACTCTGGCTTGCTCTCTGCCCACCCAGTTCTCCTCTGAATTCCCCATCAGTTAAGACTTAGCTAAAATGCCATCACTTAGTAAAATTTTCACAATTGCCCTCTTTGGAACTCTTTTCTTATCGCCTGTCAATCTGTCTCTGTGATCCCACTTTCTTCATTAAATCATAGCCATTCATTTGTCCAATATTTATTGAAAACCTGATACTCTTAAGATCGGATAGAGACAAACAATAAATGTTTATTAGACTTGGTTTCTGCCATTTATGAGTTCACAATGAGAAATACTGTTCTCATCCAATTAGATAGGCAACTCAAAGAGAGACTATCACTTACCAGTGCTTTAAAATGGTACGTACTTACAATATATATTGTAATAAATTATAGCACTTCAGTATATGAAGCATATGTACAGACAATTTTCTCAAAACTTGATTTGGGGAAAAAGTAAAGGCAAAAAGAACTCAGAAAATGAAAACTACTTGTATAAATAAATTTTTAAAAGTACAATTATCTGTCCTGCAACTGAAGGTACAGTAAATTTACATAGGGAAATACCCTACTGTTGTGTTTGGGGAACTTCCCCCTTTGAATCAGCAGTGTAGTAGTGATAGTTCCTATGGCCGCTTCCTATTATGAGGTACATTGTCGTTCATAACTAAAAAGAAAGAATTTGGCCAAATCACCACAAGGTTTTCTCTTATGCTATTCATCCATTGCATTTATTAAATGCACCATATGAAGTTTAATTGTCCTTTTTTCCTTTTTATTTTCTGCACTGTTTAACTCTTAGGTACATGCAGTAAATAAATTTGGACCATGACATTCAAATCCCAAAGCAACCAGTCAATTTAGTGAAGGAAAAAAAAAAAATCAAATTTGGCGAATTATTTTTTTTCTTTGTCTACTTATGGAACAACTGTGTAGCTATTGTTAAATTAAAAATAAACACTTTAATTATAGGTTTACAGCAATGATCTTTAACCACATATCTAATTTTTTACCTACCATTTATTATTCAATATCCTCGATTCTAAGCTACATTTTGGCTGTACTTCCTCCAAGACAGATTTGTCTCTCAAGGATGGCAAGACTTTGTCTTGCTAACTTTGGGCATGTTATCAGGAGGGACCAATCCCTGGAGAAGAACATCATGCTTGATAAAGTAGGGGGTCAGCAAAAAGGAGGAAGACCCTCAACAATATGGCTTGACACAGTGGCTGGAACAATGGGCTCAAACATACCTACTACTGTGATGACCACACAGGACTCCGTAGCACCTAACAATAACATTATTCAATATACTACATTGAATTTCTACTATGTGCCAGAGACCATATACCATACCCTTCCCTCCATCCTTGCTCTAATTCAAATCTTTATCTTGCATCTAAACTGCTGTGTTCACTTCATAATTGAGTGCACTCTATCTTGCAGCTTAATGAAGATTATCAGTAATAATGGTACTTACTATTTACTATGAGCTAGGCTTTCAGCTAAATGCTGTAATACATTAGCTTATTTACTCTTCATGGGTGTCCAATCATGACCTTCTTCACAGAAGTCCAAAATATAATATTAATTTTTTTTCCAAATAACGAAGCTAATACTCCACAGGATTAAGTAAATTGCTTCCAAAATTTCCTCACTAGAAAGTATTGGAGTTAGAATTTGAACCTGGGTGATCAATCCAGGAGCCATTCTTTATTTTCTCAAACCCAGCTCTGTCCCTTTTGATCAGGAAACTAAATACAACTCTAGTTTGGGCAGATTATACTTTCAATTTCCCCCACTCTGCAGAGGATAGAAGATAATCTCAGAGGGCCTCTATGACTTGATAGTTTTTTTTTTTTTCTTTCTTTCCAGGCTTGTTGTTTTTGACTAGCCTCTGTCTCACATTTATTTTCCCGTTAAGAAACTGTCTGTAGGTCTATTTCCTCTACACACTTAGCCACACTTAGCCTGTGATCTTGCTGTTCCTTCTGCCTGGAGTACCCTTCCTACCGCTCTTCATCAGGATAATCCCAATTGTTATCCAGGGATTCAGCACTGAAACCATTTTCAGAAAACTTCTCTAATCACAAGAGCTAAGTCAAATGACACCTATATCACCCTACATGTCTAACATCTTGCACATAAAGGTAGTTTACTGTTGTGCACCATTGAGTCAATTCTGACTCATAGCGAGCCTAGATAGCAGAATAGAACTGCTCCATAGAGTATCCTAGCCTATAATCTTTACAGGAGCAGATCACCAGGTCTTTTCTTCCATGGAGCTGCTGGTGAGTTTGAAACACTGACCTTTTGGATAGCAGTCAAGCACTTAACCGTTGTGCCAACAGGTCTCCTAAAAAAATTGTTTTAGCTCTTATTTTATTTAGTTTAACTCTTTATGTGTGTCCTTTTTTTCCACTAGACTATATGCACTGCTAGGAAAATACTGCCTTTTTTTTTTTTTTCTCTACATTGTCTATCACCTTAAAAAAAAAAAAAAATTTTTTTTTCACCATACTTGGTATATAATAAGTGGCGGAAAAAGTTTTTAGCATTCAATAATTGCTTGTTGTTGAACGGGGATGAACATCTGGGTGCAGGAGGTGACAGAAATGGACAAGAGACATTCCAGGGTCTCATTTGTTTTTACTTATGTACTTTGTCATATCAAGTATAAGATTAGGGATTGTTAAAATTCCAACACATCTGAAAATAACCAGTATAGCTATATCATAATCAACACTTGAGTGGATCTTTCCAGTTTGCTTACTCCCTACATGATTTCTTTTTATCCTTACAATGAAAGTGTGAGGTAGGCAATCTAATCTCCAGATTAGAGAAGAGGAAATTAAAATTTAGAGAACTTGAATGACTTCCCTAAGATCACACTGCTAGCTGGCAGCCAAGGAATTGAAACCAAGCCATTGGCCTCTAAAACTCTTTCACTAAGTATTAATGTCATTAAAAAAGAAAAAGTAAAAAGAAAACTAATGTATTCATGAGTCCTCCTAATGCATCACTATCACACACTACTGGTAACTGAGACGTTTAGGAGGACAGTGACCATATATGTTTGGTCCCTGTGTGGTTGAGGGAAATCTTCATAGGGAAAAAAAAATTATATTTATATAAAAAATATTATATATATATATATATATATATATACCTGAAACCTGTTACTATTGAGTCAATTCCAACTCACAGCTACACTATAGGACAGAGTGGAACTGTCCCATAGAGTTTCCAAAGAGTGCCTAGTGGATTCGAACTTCTGAAATTTTGGTCAGCAGCTGTAGCACTTAATCACTACACCACCCAGGTTTCCTATATATATATGTACATGTGTATATATATATATATATATGATTGTTTCATAACAAGATATATATGTTCAATGAAAAGAAGCTCAATGACTATTTACTAATTTTATTTCAAACATCTAATTTGTGGTACATATATAAACCCAAAAAGACCCTAGTGCTGTCGAGTCGATTCTGACTCATAGGGACCTTACAGAGTAGAACTGCCCCATAGAGTTTCCAAGGAGGGCCTGGCAGATTTGAACTGCCAAACCTTTGGTTAGCAGCCGTAGCACTTAATCACTATGCAACCGGGGTTCCCGGTACGTATATAGGTATATAAAAGCCAAAAAACCAAATCCATTGCCATCGAGTGAATTCTGACTCATAGTATCCCTATAGGACAGAGTAGAACTGCCCCATAGGGTTTCCAAACAGCAGCTGGTGGATTCAAACTGCTGACCTTTTGGTTAGCAGCCAAGCTCTTAACCACCATGCCACCAGGGCTCCAACAGGTATATAGTATATGAAGAATTCCATGCACATCTTCAATATGATTGTTGAATTGGTTCTTCTGTATACACCTAGGTGTCACGTTTTTAGTAGAAATATGTCATATAATGCTCAAAACTATAAAATGCTTTTATTTTTATATGTTCCCTTTATATATTTCTATGAGGTATGCTTTCAATTACAGTTGCCAGAAACTATAATCCAACATAGGTATCACCCTTGGTCACAAAATAACCCCCAGTTCCCTCTCACAGACATTTATTCAGTGTTTTTTTGGGTGAGACCTGACGGAGGCCAAGAGTTGTGTTCTATGAGGTAGTGGGGTAGACACAGATGAAGATTTCATATTCCTTTATATTTCCATTCCAATGGTTCTACATTTGAATATAGTTGGGGGTTATATTTAAGGAGGTTGTAAATATTGGGTCTAAATTTCAGAAGTTATTTGGTAGATAGAAGGAAGCAGGAAGGTGAAATAGACACTCCAATCCTGTTAAAATATCTTTGATATTAGTGTGAGTTGGCAAAAGTCTAATGGTGTAAAATTAACCAGTTGCCGTGGAGTTGATTCCAACACTATATGTGTTAGAGTAGAACCATGCTCCAGCGGCTAATTTTTTGCAAGTACGTTACCAGGCCTCTCTTCTGAGGCACTTCTCGGTGGACTCAAACCACCAACCTTTCAGTTAGTAGCTGAGTATTTTAATCCTTTGTATCACCCAGGCACTCCAGTATAAAATTATCAGGAGGAGCCCTGGTGGCGCAGTGGTTAAGAGCTATAGCTGCTAACCAAAAGGCCAGCAGTTTGAATCTACCAGCTGCTCCTTGAAAACCCTATGGGGCAGTCCTACTCTGTCCTCCAGGGTTGTTATAAGTTGAAATCAAATCAATAGCAAGGAGGTGTTTTTTTTTTTTTTTTTTGTAATTATTTAAGTTAATACAGTGAAATTTGTGAGATCTGGAACTTGATGGAACTGTCTTGTTTTTTTGGTTCTCTCCAGTTTTCCGCCTTTGACAGGGTGTAGTCTTACCATTTTCTATCGCTCATTTTAGTGGAAAATATTTGCATTTTCCTTCTCTGACAGGTTTCCACCTTACACAGTTTCCAGTAGATTTTGCAGGTTTTACTGTATAGATATATGTTTATGTATGTATGTATACATATATATATATATATACACACACACACTTAATAATTACCTCCTGGTGATTATCTCTCTCTCCCTATCTATCTATCTATGTAACAACAACAACAACAACAACAACAAAATGTAATGAAAGCCTGACCTGGAGCATCAGCAGCAGAAATTAAACAGAATGGGCTGATGGTAGAGACCCGGCCATGGTGAGGCTGATATGACTTGGTCACTAGTTGAATGTATGTAGGGAAGACGAGCCAGAAGTGAAGGTGAAGTGGAGGTTTCAGTCTGCTGAGTATAGAGATAGTGACACTGCAGTCTCAGAGAAATGGCCAGGAATAAAGATAGGTTTATGGATAGGTTATTAGTTGAGTTTGGGACAAGAAGTTGAAGGTGCTTTATGGCTAAATACAAATATTCAAAAGTTGTCAAATGGGCACATGTTGTTTCATATATACCTATGCCTACATGCCCATACGTGGAAATAACTACACTGAATTCTTCACAGACAGCTCTCCTACCCCCAAGGGACAATATATTCCTCAAATGGATCCTTCTTATATCATGGAAAATAATCCCACTTGACTGGTATCAAAAAAGTCCTGATTTCCTTGACGTGATAATTAGTGTTGCCAATACTTGGATGTGTGACTTGAATAAAATGGGCATATCTTTGTAGGACAAAGTGATGGGAAAACTTTGTTTAAGTAAAATATCATTACAATGTTAAAGAATTTTAAAATGCAGACTTTAAAATAAATGCATAAAAAAGATTCACACTCAAATATCCGAATTTGGATATGTCTATGAATAATAATAATGCATTATACTAGTTTATCACTTTTATTTCCAAAACACTTTCAGATCCTATCAAATTTTTTGAAGAACACAATTTTAATATATCCGAAAAGGGTGCATACATTTTACTTAAGCAGAAAATCCTGTGTGTCATTGGGAGTTCGAATGCCAACCTACAATTCTGGTGGCATTCTTACTCCCATCTCCCCAGATGGTAATTGGAAAATCAGTGCTACGTTCTGCTTTAATTATCTTTCTCCAGACCCTGATTATAGTGCTACCTCATCACCTCTTGGGGAAGTGTTTATTGAGCATTTCCTACAGACAAAACACTCAGGTAGATGTTGATTAAAAAAAAAAAAAAAATTGATGGCCACATATAAAATAAGTATTCTTGTTCTGGTATCTCAGAAGTTACACTTTTCTCAACTAAGCCATCTTATGTGTGCCTACTATGTTCTGTATTATTGAAAGTTTCAGCTTTTTAATCTCTGTATTTGTATTTCTGCTCTACTTTGCTAGTAATTGGGGTCCTGGTGGTGTAGTGGTTAAAGAGCTCAGCTGCAAACCGAAAGTCCAGCAGTTCAAATCCACCATATGCTCCTTGGAAACCCTATGGGGCAGTTCTACTATGGGGTCACTATGAGTCAGAATAGGCTTGATGGCGACGGGTTTGGTCTTTTTGGTTACTAAAAATTAGTTTTTAATTCGTCATTGCAAAAATCTTGATAAGGCCGCAGTGTGTTAGCATGTTGCTTTGTAAATTTTGCAGTGATTCAATTCACCGGAAATGTAATGAGTCCATATTACTTACAATGCGGTCAGCAGTCAGGGCCTCAAAATCCTTTGAAAATGGTACTAGTGTCACCTAATGGCAGTTCATTCTGTGGAATAATGGTACATAGCTAAGTTTTTGAAGCCACTGAAATCAATGCAGAGCTAAAAAAACCTGAATATTTTCTGTAGTCACTTGAAGTTGTATCTCTTAAATATTATTTTCTTAACAAAGATTTGAAAGGAACTGCATATCAGTTTGAAGGTCATGCCTTTTAGAATGCTTGATTTCTAAAGTTTTCTACATTATAAAAAAGAGCAGAGACCTCTGATTTGGTTGTCAGATAAGCTGATAATTGAGTGGCCCTTCTAATGTAAAACCCAAACATCATTGCATTAATGGGATGATGGAATTTGCAGACTAGGTTCTCTAGCGTTACTCCTCTCAGAGATCCATGGGAGTTGCTAAACCAAAGCAAAAAAAAAAAAAAAAACCCATTGGTGTGGAGTCTATTCTGACTCATGGTGATCCCAAATGTTACAGAGTAGAACTCCTCCATAGGGTTTTCTTGGCTTTAATCTTTATGGAAGCAGATGGCCAGGCTTTTCTTTCATGGTACTGCTGAGTAGGTTCAAAACCCCAACCTTTTAGGTTAGCATTCTAGCACAAACCATTTGTGCCATCGAGGTAACTATGAGACTTGCCACCAGAATATAAAATAGAGGGAAACTTTCATTGGTGACAAAACAGGAACAGTGATAGTCTCACGACCCTCAACTTCAAAGGATTTTAATTAGATAATAAGTTGGGAAACAGTGCAGTGGTTAAGAACCTGAGTTCAATCAGGCTTTTTTTTCAATAGCTTAATGGTCAGGAAAAAAAAAGAAAATCTTGAATGTTTCTATCCCTTGGTTTCCTTGTACACAAAATGGGGGAGGGAGGTATTTGTATGTATTTCACAGAGTTGTTGTGAGGATTAAATGCTCAGCCTGGTGCCAAATTCTTGGTAAGCACTCAGTCATCTTCTCCATCTTCCTCACCATCTTTACAACAAGTGAGAACTAGGGGGCAGATTTCTGACCCTCCCTGACTCCCAACATTCCCAGAAGGAGCAATGCTGCAGGCTTCTGAGTGGAGAAAATACCAAGAGGATTTTGTTAACAGTCTCTGTGAGGGAAAGGACAGGATGCGGTCTTGACAAACATTTTAGAAACCCAGTATGGCAGGGAGTCTTCCTTCTGTAGCAGGCAGAACAAACAGAAAGTTTCTTTTTAACTGAGCATCAGAGCAAAAATACTACCAGTTCTATAAAAAGACACATTACATCAAAACAAGGGGACATTCCTGAGTACTTAGTGGAATTGACTCAGTGGAGGAGATGTACTGTAAAAACAAAACAAAACAATATAAAAACCATACAACAACAGAATAAAAAACAATCAAATCTTAGAGGTTTTCTGATTCATAATCACATTAAGATTTGAGAGACTATTTTCTCTATTTAAGCGGAGGAAGGAAATGTGAAACAGGAAAAATCTGAAATCAGAAAACATTGCATGAGAAAGAAAAATATGATTGCTTAATTGAAGTTATGATGGAGATTACAAAACTGATTTATAGAAGCAGAAGGCAAAGTCAAAAAATTTCACCAGTGCTCAGAAATTGTAAAATATAAAAACAAAAGAAAAAAACGAGGAAGTCAAATAAAAATCAAAGAAACAAATGAAAAGATAAAAATAAGCCAAAAAAAAAAAAGGAGCAATAATAAAATAACTTACTTAAAAAGCAAAACAAAACTTTATTTGGATGACAGAAAATCTAAATTTCCAAATGGCTAAAGCTCTATAAATAACAAGGGCCAAAAAATAATTGAAGTGGCTATAACCTAAATATATAAGTTGATGAGGATTTTTAATCTTCTTATGATAAAAAATTTCTACTATTGGCCAGATGATAAATAAACCCCAAGACAATGATTAAATTACTGTAAATAAACTGAATAGTGTGAATTAAAATGTAACAATTATCAACTGGGTCAAAAAAAATAGATTTTATCATCAAATATTGGAGTTATTTGAATCAAGAGTGAGAGGATAAAAAGTATGATGAATTTTCATGTCACTTAACATGATATCAATATTCTTTCACTCAGTAATTATACGTTGAATATATATAAGTGGCAGGGATGCTGTATTGAAAGCAACCAATTAGTGATTTGCTTCTTTCAAATTTTAAAATATTTCCAAAATCTTCACATTGAAAAAGTTTTAAAGAGAAAAGGAGAGTGAAAAGAAAACTCATAAGAAAAGGGAGAGGAGGATAACGGAAACAGAGGAAGCAAGACAAATTAAGAATTAATATTCCCGCTCAGAAGAATGGGAGCAGGATCATGCTAGATTCCAAAGGTTAAGTTTTTCTGTTCTTCATCTAGTCATCTCCCAAGAGACCAGAGACCATGGACCAGACACTAGGGACCAGATCTCACAATGATGTCATTGGGACACTTGAAAATCGACTCACGTATTCTCTCCCCCTTCACCCGTTCTTTCACACCACCACTTAAGAGAGCATAGATGCTATTCATCTCATTATTTCCTTTTCAGCAAATCTCTGTGGCCTTGGCAAAGAGACCTCCCTTCTCTGGGGTGTAATTTTCTCTCCTGAACAGTAGTTGGAACTAGTCTAGATGAACTAACATTCTTTGTGTTTCTAATGTGCCAGTGGTTTATGGAAGAGGGCAATAGTATAGGTATGTGGCCTGGCCATCAGGAATTTAAAAGCTGATCAGGTAGAGAACCATGAACTGAATTAATTTATTGGAAACAAAGAAATTGCATCCATGGAAGAACATTGTACCAGGTGCTGTAGTCAAAGGGTTTGTTTCACAGTAAAAATAAATAAGTAAATAACAAAAACTGCTAGTTTATTTGCTATGGGGGAGAGAAGTAGCAATGTCTTCCATAAAAAAAAAAAAAAGATAATTGATGCTCAAAACATCAGCAAAATTTACAAAACAGCTTCCTTTACAAGATGGTCTTTTGTGCCAAGGACTGCAGTCAGCCTGAGAAGATTCAGTCTGGCCATAGCAGTTACAGGGCCAATCATCTTTTATAATGCAGATAAGAGAAGGCGCCTTGTGTGAAGACTGGAACATTGATTTAGGAAGAACACATGAGACTCAGAAACTAGCAAGCATTGGTAAAGTCTTTGAAAAATTCTGCCTTAACAGGAAAAGACTCTTGGCCTAGAACTCTTTGACAAGATTACCCCATGACTCTCTCACTGCCTTGGATTTCTGTTTTATTTTTCTTCGTATCTCCACTTGGCCTATTACATATTACATTGGTGTGTGTGTGGACTGATATAGCTCCATTCTATACCAATATCTCGCATGTATAGTGCAGCCAATTCATATTCATTGATAACATTGGCAAGACTGGAGTTCTCGCTGTTGATGTGGTTGTTAGTTGCCTTTGAGTTGGCTCTGACTCATGGCAACCTTATTTATAAGAGAAGGAAACATTGCCTTTTCCTGTGTCATCTTCATGATTTTGATATGTCTGAGCCCACTGTTGCGGCTATTGTGTCAAACCGTCTTATTGAGTGTTTTCTCTGACCTTCTGCTTTACAAAACACGATATCCTTTTCTAAAAATTGGCCTTTTCTGATGACATGCCCAAAGCAAGCAAGACAAAGTTTCATTATCCTTGCTTCTAGGAGCATTCTGACTTTATTTCTTCTAAGACTAATTTGTTCATTCTTCTGACAGTCCAAAATGTATTCAGTTGGTTCCAAGAATTGATCCATATTATTATTGAGGTTTCATTGTCTTAATAAAAGTTTGTGACAAGTTTTAATGCAAACAATATTCAAGAAGATGTTAAAAGGTAATGAGACCATCAGTGAGGCTCTGAAAGAACATTTCATTTCAATTAGAATCTTCTCCTAACAGACTTCCACTCAAACGTCCAGTTGATATAGCTACAAACCGAATTTATAGGAATATTTTTAAAGGGCAATGAAATGATTTTGTATTAATCAAAAAATTGCTGAAAATTATTAATATAATTGAGGGAGGGGGTTGTTATTGCTGTGGTTTATAATAAACCCTATTTCTTTGTAATAGCTACTAATAAGCACCATTATCTCCAAATGACTCACTCATAGCTCTTGATAATCAAATGGTGTTGTTAGTGTACATTATATAACCTCTATTCTGCATAGGTACTCAGATAGTTTCCATTTTATTCAAACATCATAAAACAGTAGTCAATAGTAAAACCCGACATCTGCTTGTTTCTTGTGTAAAATATTGAACTAAGAGACCCAAACCTGCAACTTGTTAAGATGAAATAAGGCATCACGGTTTACACCTGATATTAGTCAAAAGGCCGAGAAGTAATTGACATAAAGTTTGAGGGAGTAAGAAGCCCTAAAAATAATTGGTGAACTATGCTTTGAATTCCTACAGAGGGAGTCGTCTTTGAGGAAAAAGTTTAAGCTAATACGGCAAAGAAGTCAGATCACTGTAAGAGAAACTTGTAAATATTTTCATCTGTATGCCATCTTTACCCATACTTTATATAACATGAATAAAAATAAGGTAAGCTTTGATGAAAGAAAATATTGTGATAAAATAAAAGGATGAGGATGAGAATTTAGGGAAGAAGTTCTAAGACTATAGAGCTAATGTCAAAAGATCTGCTCTGAGCTACTCAGCCATCTACCACTCTTCCTTAAAATAATAATAACAATAACAGAAATTTTAGGATAAGCGTCAAAATTTGCGAGGTTTTAAGGTATGTCCACAGCTTATTTGGCCCTCTTCCCACTGAGAGGATGTTCTATGTCTCCTTGCTTTTAATCACGACTGAACTTAGCGATTTGTTGTGAGAAATAAAATGCAGCAGATATAATGTTTTGTGACTTCCAACTCTAGGCTGGAAAAGCTCATGCAGCTTCCTCCATTTTGGGATCTTTGATCTGGGAAAAGCAGACCTCTCTCTATATAAGAAAACAGGCTACTCTGATACTGCAGTGTTGAAAACGCCACATTGAGGTACTCTGGATGACAACTCACCTGAGCTCCCAGCCTGCAATCAGCATCAACTGCCAGCCACGAGAGTGAGACATCTTGGATGTTCAGCCCAGTGAAACCTTCAAATGACTGAACCCCCAATGGACATATAACTGCAACCCCACAAGAGACCCTAGCAAGAACTGCCCCATGAATGCTTCCCAAAGTCCTGACCCTTAACAAAATCATGATGAAAATAAAATGGTTGTTTTAAGCCACTAATTTCGGGGGTAATTACACAGGTGTATTAACTGGAGTAGGTTAGATAGCCATACTTCTACAACCTTCTGACCAAAATACCATGCCATCAGCAATAGGTTGCTCAAATCGTGTTTTTATCCCACATGGCAAAGCTACCCAGAGGAATATTTTCAGCTGATATTTTCTCAAGTTTTAAGTTGCATGTAACCGACTTTAAGTTAAATGAATTCTCATTTTCAAATAATCCCTTTGATATTCCATTTTCTATGTCAGACATCTGTCAGTTGCAGATCTCTTTTTTTCTTTCTTTCTGGTAATCTTTGACATTTGTGGCATGCCAGGGAAAATATCCCTTACATTTTACTTAACTAATATATATATATAAATTTTTTAATATTTGTTAACTTGTATGTAATTAACAAAGTTCGTCCATGGATTTGCCCCTTAAACAGTTTTCTATGGGTGTTAAATAATAATGCTGTTAAATTTGGTGGATTTTTTTTTTAACTTGGTTTTAAACAAATATCCCTAGAAGAGTAGAATATTCCTTGTATATAGTTAAATATATAATTATTATCACACTTACAAATATATTGTTACTTGGTGTGCAGATAAAATGTTGGCAATGGTATTACCAATATTTTCTTTAGCTATTCATTGCTAATTATACTATCCAAATATATGAGGAATAGAAGCCTATCTCATTCAGTCCAAACATCTGAAAAAGACATATAATCTATATTTTCTTTAGCAGGAAGTAAAAAACATTAAAAACCGGTTGCTGTCGAGTCAATTCCAACTCATAGCAAGCCTATAGGACAGACTAGAACTGTCCTATAGGGTTTCCAAGGAGCATCTGGTGGATTCAAACTGCTGACCTTTTGGTTAGCAGCCATAGCTCTTAACAACTAAGCCACTAGGATTTCCTAAAAAGTATTAGAATATACTAAATCTATAGTAAACCAAAAACCAAACCCATTGCCATTGAGTCGATTCAGACTCATAGTGACTCTATAGAACAGAGTAGAACTGCCCCATAGGGTTTCCAAAGAGAGGCTGCTAGATTTGAAATGCCAATGTTTTGGTTAGCAGCCAAGCTCTTAACGACTGTGCCGCCAGGGCTCCAAAGTAGATGAATTAAGTACATAACACACATGCCTATCACAGGAAGGTAAATGTAGTCTTAAGAACTGAATTCTGAGGGCAGATAGTCTGAGTTCATATCCAATCTCTGCTCCCATGGTAGACTGCAAACCATTCACCAGAAATCATCTATCTCCTTTCCCCCTTAGCATATGTCTGAGTTCTTGACAAATATTTGTGAGTAGAAGTCATATGTAACCTCTAGTGTGTTTCATCAAGCCTTCCTTTTCCATTGTCTGGATATCACCTTTTAGAATGAACTTAAAAACCAGCTGTTTAAATTTGATAGAACTTTTATCAGCCTGATTCTATGAATGACTGCATGGAAGAAGTTTCTCCACTCCCAACTCATCACTGATGTAGAATTGCAATGGAAAATTACCAAAACAAAAATAAATATCTACTATATAAAGCCTCTCCAAATTTACAGTTTATGTATTCCAGGTACTTTAATATAAATATTTACTAGCTGTGCGACTTTGAGAAAAAAAACTATTTAATGTATGTAAAATGGCCGTAAGTATACCTCAGTATAGAACTGTTAAAAGGATTAAATAAAGTATTGTATATTAAGCACTTAGAACAAAGTGTGACTCACAGTAAGCACTGTAAAGCTTTAGCCATTTTCATCATCATTATCATTATCATCATCATGTGTAGAATGTTTAATTAGTGAGAATGACCTTACGTTGCAGAAAAAAAAGAAAAAAAAAAAACCTAAGGATTACTTTCTATGTTTGATCTGTAAAATATGAAAAGTGCTAATACTTCTTTCATTTATTCATACATTAAAATATTAAAGAACTATGATTTATGAAGCGTATCTTAAAAACTGAAAATATTATATTGAATATGACAGGTATTCTTCTAGCTCTTATGCATGTTGTTTAGTGGAGAAAAAAGTAATTGCTCAGTAATTAAAATATAATGGGATAAGTCCTATAGTCAAGATAGGGAAGAAAGAAATAAATGCATATACTTACGGTACCTAACAAAGTCTAGAGAAATCAGAGACTCTAGGACTCAGCGATAAGCGGAGTTACTTAGGGCTTATCTACTTAAACAAAGTGGATTGGGCATCTGAAGAGGAGGGAGAAGAGAGTTCCATTCAGAAGGAAAAGCGTGAATACAGGCTAGGAGCTACAAGCATCTTAGGATCTTGAGAGTAGCTAGGACACCCAGAGCAAGTGAAGGCATAGGGTAGGGCACTTGGAGAAAGATGAGACTGGAGAGAGAAGTAGGGGCAAAATCACAATGGGAATTCAATGCTCTGCTAAGGCTTTTGGGTTTTGTCTTAAACATCATGGGTTTCAAATAGGGGAATGACATAATAAGATTGCTGCTGTTTGTTGCCATTGAGTTAGCTCCTACTCATGGTGACAGCATGTACAACAGAATGAAATGTTACCTGGACTGCACCATCCTCATGATTGTTGGCATGCTCAAGTTCATTGGTGCACCCATATGTATTTTGACTGCTTTCCAACATGAAGAGGACTTGTCTTCCATCACTATATTGGATGATATTCTATTGTGACATATAAGGTTTAGATTGGCTAATTTTTGGGAGTAAATCTCCAGGTCTTTCTTCTTAGTCTGTCTTAGTCTGGAAGATACACTGAAACTTTTTCACCATGGGTGGCCCTACAATACTGCGTCATAGTAACGAGCAAGCTATCACAAACTGACAAACATGGTGAATAAAATCAGGGTTTTATAAATGCAACTCTGTCTGAAGTATGGAGAAGGGGTTGGCAGAAACAAAACTACAGATCTTAAGTACAGAGAGAATTATTTGGCGTCTGTTAAGAGTCATCCAGGTAAAAGATGATGGTAGCCAGGACTAGGACAACGGTAGAAGTGATTAAGAAAAGTGAATGGATTGAAAAGCAAAGACGTGGACAATCAACAAGACTGGGAGATAGTTATTTTTAAGGATAGGGAGGAGGAGCAACAAGTCACAAATAATATCCAGATTTATAATTCAGGCTACTGAGTGGACTGGTAACATTTGAGGAGGTGACTCAGAAAAAGTCTTGGACATAGAGTTTAAAACATGTAACAGATTTCACAACGGAGATAATGACTAGACAGTTGGGTATTAATGTTCACAAGTCAAGGCAGCACACAGTGTCAGTCTAGTTGCCCCAGAAGATGGAATAAAAGACTAAAAGGAACTTGTTCTTGGTCAACTAACAGGTTCACCTATGGCAGATTTAAGGTCAGGATATGTGGCTAATGTAATATTTCTGTGTATATAGCTGACAGGGCCACATGGAGTAATGGGGATTGGAATGACTATTAATTGGGATGATTTAATAGAGAAGAACACCCCTGCATTCTAAAACAGATTTTAGTGAGAAATCCAGTCCTGGAAAATCTCTACCTTTCTCTCAACATCACTACAGAGAAATAGAAAGCTCTAAAAGGAATCTTCAATAATATCTTGCTTGAAAAGAAATAAAGCCAATATAATTTTTTGAAGACATATAGGAATGTTAGTACCCTAGAAAGGGTTTTTTATTGCTTTTATTAAATGAGTCTTTCAATTTTTTTTCTTATTTAGAAAATATTTATGATAAATTTAACTTTTTTCTGATTATTCAAGCAATTCTTTTTTATAAAATTTGGAAAATACTGAAAAATTTAGAGGAAAAAAAATATCCCAAATACTTACATGAAGGTATCATTAATAATTTGGTGCATTTCGTTATAACTTTTAATATAGATATGTAATAACTTCTTATACAAGATTAATAATACAATTTTATATTTTATTTTTTTTTATTTAGTGTTTTAAAGTCTTTCTCCAAGTTAGTAAATACTCTTTGAAAATTCAAAATATTACAGCTGATGGCAATGCTGTAAATGTTTATTCATTCCCCTGTCTTTGGACATAATATAGGTTCTAAATTTTCTTCATTATAAATACTCTGATGATCTTCTTTATACATGATAGAAGACTCATGAGTTCTTAAATTACTTGATTAAAAATTATGCCTAAGGGATGGTTAAGATCACTTGGTTATTTATTACGGGTACTTCTGGGAAATCACATTCCAGAACCTAAGCTGAATAGAATATTTATACTGTCTCCCTTTCCTGTGTTGTTGTTTTGTGTTTATTGAATGTGCCTTATAACCAATGATTTTCTAAGGTGGGTATCATGGGAGTTTTATGCTGGTCAAATGGTACATTTCCCTGAAGTTTGCTTTGAGTGCCAATCTAAATCATGCTTATAGTTATCTAAAATAGTATTATTTAATCCCATCCATTCTCAGATTTATATGGAAACCTTGAAACCATAGATTTCTCCATAGTGTCAATGTGCTTTACTCTACATGACATTGAAAGGCAATGTCAATTATGATGAATTGTGGAGCTCGCAACTAATGATACATTTAAAACCAATTCATTTGTCTCTCTAATCATGTAAATGCATCAGCGTTCTCCAGGCCTGCCACGATAAGACATTATAGTTACTTGGGAGTCATTTCATTGTACACTTATATATCAGTACAGCTGCCACTAATGTTTACAAATCTATGTACTACACAGCTTCGTGATATTTTTGTGGAAGTTTAATGCTCATGCACAGTAGTTATATTTATTACTCAGACAATAACAGACCCACAGGAACCATTACGGCTCTTAAGAGATTAGCATCTATGGTCTCTATGGTCTCTCCCATTTTATTCTATCTCATTCTTACCCTATTCTTTATTATTTTTAATGCTCCACTTATATCAAAACATTTTGGCATATTCTAATGGCAAAATTAGTCTTCTACCTATGGATTGTAAATTTTAGAACATACTTTATTGGCCTATAAGTTAAAACCTATTTCTAGAACTGCTGGCACTTGCTCTTTGACTTTAATGTTGTATATTCCTATTTTTACTAATCTGCGCTTGATAGTAGTCTAGACAATAATCTATTACAGAGAAAATATTCTACTTCTTGTAAGTGATTTGACTGTCCTGCAATTGTGATAGTGAGGCATAAAATGTTATTCCCTAGATCCAACACCTTGCAATATAACTTACAGAGGCTTTCTCTTCAAGAAAAATTCTCACTTGCAACTCATGTTTAGTCTGTTTTTCCTATCTTATCCTTAACAGCTGGGTTATATCTGCTTCCAGGAAAATGTGTTATGTATGTTTAATACCAATAACTAGAGAGAATCTTGAAAACTGAAAATAGCCTTACAGAGAAGTTTAAAACAATCTGCCAAATAATTTTGAAATTGGTTACCAAGTCAGAGACCATGGCTTTAATCAATAACAAAGGTGTTAATGGCTTAAGGACCAGTATACAGAAACACAGAAAAGATAACTAAAGATAAAAATTTTTTGTTAAAATCATAACTTAATTGCTAGCATTACTTTCTTTGTATCTGGAAGCTTCTGGTCCCTGGCCAATTGGATTTGAGCAGAGACAGTATTTAATCCATGGTTTTTGAGGCCAGTATGTGAAGAGAGGAGTTCCATGATTCCTATTGTCATATCCAGTTTCTCACCGTGGGCAGGATTTCAGCCTTGCCAGATCACATGTTCCAAACTTTGCATGTTTAGTAAGAAGCCTGCTGTGATATTAAACTGGTCTCATCTCCCTAAACCCACACCATTTTTCCTAAATCAGAAGGACCTTTGGCCAAGTGGGGCACTAATCACAGAATATTTGTCGGGCCAAATGTATTGATGTTCATCTTCTACCTATGAGGCAATGTCTCTGGATACTGAGTCACAGGGGAGGGTTGAACTACTGAAGCAATTACAAACCTGAAGAGGTTATCAAGGGAGGTCCCATTCACCCTGTCTCCTAACTTTTATTTTCCTTTTTTGCGTGACATTTTTTTTTTTTTACAAACTGTACAAATTTAAAATAAATCTTGTAGCTTTCTCTAGAGTAATAGTCCCACTTTCAGAAATCATCATAGAGTGCTTTGTTATGAGGGTTGATACCAATAAGAGTAAAGATATGAGTTCTGAGTTGTGCAAGTGTATTGAAAGATGGTGTGCATAACTGTTGATCTACCCAGTGACCTCAATACTGAGCAGGAGTGTTAATGTGAAAATGGCTTTATCGCCTCACTTCAGTGCTAGCTATCAATGATGGGTGAACAAGGTTTCCTAATTCATACTATTTAAAGAACCAGGAGAGTCCTAAAGGACTGTTTTGTTTCTCAGGCAAACAAGGAATATTCAATGATGGCACAGTCTGGTAAACACCCAGAACTTACTTAATGTTGTTTACATAAGACATTTGAAAGGCCATTGTATTAAATGTTCATTCGAGCTCTTTCAGGTAAAAGTACCTAGGATGAATTTCACCATACAAACCTTAATGGATTTTTTTGTAGCTACAGAGTATCTGCATGCAATCAATATCAGTATTTTTTTTCAAACTAGGAATATCATTATTTATCTTATACTAATTTTATGCAAAAATATGACGTGGTTATACTGATTGTGAAGATGACGTAGGACCAGACAGTGTTTCTTTCTTTGTACACAGGGTTGCTGTGAGTCGGAGCCAATTTGATGGCATCTGAAAACAATACTTACAGTATATTTAAACCTCATTGTTACATCGAAACCAACTTAAAAAAAATAACCCTATATGCTCGATCACATACCTATGATTGTGAAACTATTTTATTCATAGCAAGAATAGCTTCCTTTCCAAAAGGCAGTCATTCCATTCTCTCAAAGGCATATTATACAGGTAGCAGTAGATTGAATGGCCCTTTCACATCTGAGGGTTTGATGCTATAAGCCTTCTGTCTTGTGGGGAAGCCTTTTCATAATGCATGATACTAATAAAAAGCACTGGCTTTAGAGTAGCACATAGAAAACCTGTAAGATACAACAGAAGGACTTTTAAGTAATAGTGTGATCATAAACCTTCATTGAGTACCAAAGGTAGATTTCCCTCTGAGGAACTGTTTGGAGGGTCCTCTGATGTTACTAATCTAATTCCTGACACGACAAGTAAATTAGTTATTAAAAAAAAAAGTGTCATGGCTATTTTTGAGATATAGTGAAAGCATTTATGATGCTTGATGCTAAAACTGGTATTTATTTTTATACAGCATCTAGAGTATAGGTGACTGAAGCATAACAACTACCAAAAAAAATCCCATGTAAAAAAGTGCTTATATTTTTTTTCCTGAACAATATGAAGAGAATGGGAGGCAAACAAATTATATTTGTAGGGTGACAATGAACTATTTTATCTCCTTTTAAAAAAATATACAACTTTCAAATGGCTTCCAAATTGGGATACTGCATCATTAAGCATTTGACATTTGTCCAGTTAAAACTATTGACTCATGCTTTCATTGCTTCCCCCTCAAATTACTACGGTGCCACAGCTGATCTGACTATATTTTCCATTTCTTATAAATAGCCACAAGAAAAGTATTAATTATCCTTGTACGATTTAATGCACCAACTGCCTTAACCTTTCAGGTTTTCTTAAACGCCAGCATAACAAGGCATATCCATGGCAGCAAATGTGATTTATGACAGGAATCTTTAATTTCTGTTTTTAAATATGTTACCCACCGATCTGCATACATTTAAATTCGCCTGCAACACTTTTCTCTGTCTTGAGGCTGTTGTTTAATATTCAAGGATGATTTTTGTCCACATACATTTTGGTCTATGTCACCTCAGATTAAATTATTACTGTTTGCAGCCTTTTTGGAGCAGGCCTCAGGCCCTTATTTACAAGAATCAATGAAACAGTAATGAAAATCCATTTTTCATACTATCAGCTCTGGCCTGCTTTTATTTAGTTAGCTGTGTCTAAGCAAGCAATTCATTTTGTGCAAATGTCATGTAGAGAAAAAAGGATGAGCCGTGAAAGGGTTAATCATAAAATAAGACCTAAGCCTTCCTCCATAGTCAAAAGCATCCGTAATGTTAAAATTAAAAAAAAAAAAAAAACCTTTCTTAATATATGCAAAGTAATGTATATTGACACATAAGCAAGGCTTTTCATGATGAATATTGAAATATATATGCAAAGCACAGGAAATGCGTAACATGTTATAGATCTTTCAGTGTACATTTAGGGGAAATGAACCATTTATATTCTACAATTTAGTGAATACCTACTGTTTATTGGTACAGAGCACATAGGAGTATATTTGTCTTAGTAATTTATTTAGGTAAATATATTTATTCTTCTAGGGGTTCTTGTGCTTTTCTTGGTTCTATAGTACTAGACATAAATATTTAACAATGCATTGTCTCAAATGTTATTCATGTAATTTATCAGAGAAAACAGTGGAGTTGTAATAACTTTTAAGCCTGCACCTTCTCTTAAACCTGAGATTGATTTAGACTGCAGGAAACCGAGCTGGATTTTCCTCATGCTGCTGAGAGGAATTATTTACTAGTTCTCACTGAGATCAGCTAAACTAGTCCAGCTACCAAAAGAACAAGGTTCATTTACCCTTTTTTAAGCCAGCTCTCTTAAGCTAGTACTTTGGCTATTGAAAAAAAAAAAAAAAAAAGATTAGTGAGAGAAGAAAGCATTATTATGACTATTTTCCCTGTATTTGCTGAGCTTTCCTTTATACATACATGTATACACAGAAATATACATATATATTTCCCCATGCAAGTATTCCTAGCAAGAATTTCTTCTAAATTCTAATGCACTTGGCTATAAGGTCTTGTAAAAGTGACTGCTCTTTAGTATCGAAAAAGAAACGTATAGAGAGCGAAAGCATTTGGAGTCTTGTTCATCTTTGTTATGGACATTTTTGGAAATATATGTTAAAGGCTCAAAACATGGCACATTTTCTATTTATATTTTTTCTTATTATATTTGATTTAAAAAATCCACATCTTATGTCAGGTGATCAAATCTATAATACTGGCGTAACGTGCAGATCTGCAAGGTAGCTGATCTCATGGTTTTGTTATCTTTTAAAAACTGAGAAAAATTTTCTATAGAGCCAAAGCAGAACATTACAACATCATAATCTTGAAGCTATATGTGAACAGTGGGTTCAACACTGCCATGGCTTATGGCCCAGCAACATAGAGACCAAGGCAAGGTCTGGTAACTGAACAATTCACGGTAAGCTGATCAGATACGAGATCAAAAGTTACAGTCAGAATCAGTTACCAAAGTTGCATGGACTTCCTCAGGTGCTGTGTCTATCATAGTGGGTACAAAGAGCATATTTTATTTAAATATTAAAGCACTCTATGTTGAAATTTTAAAATGTAGGCATAATACAGTCGACTGAATTATTGGAGTCTGAATTATTTGGGGACATTGATCTTTAAAATCTTTTATGTTGATTGAATGTCATTAGCTCAAGTGTGATAAGGAAATTAATTGACTGGTCAATGTGTTGTAGGACAAGTGTTACTCTTTTCTCCGTATCTTTTCTTATGGCTTGCCTTCACATACTGGCATTATAAAAATTGCCAAGGACACGCTGCCATATAGAAAAAAACAAAGGTTCCACACTTAAAAAAAAATACTTTTCACTCCTCAAAATATTTAAGATAAGGGCAAAAAAAAGAACCTTTGCCCTGGTGGCTCAGTAGGTAAGCACTTGGCTGCTAACCCAGGTATCAGCAGTTCAAATCTACCAGCTGCTTTGCAGAAGAAAGATGTTGCAATCTGCTTCCCTAAAGGTTTATAGTCTTGGAAACTCTATGGGGCAGTTTTACTCTGTCTTATAGGGTTTTTTTTTTAAAAAAAAAAAGTTTTTTTCTTTTATAGGGTGGCTATGAGTCGGAATTGACTCAAGCTCAATTGGTTTTATATTGTTTTGCTAGTTTTAAAGTCCAAGAACAATTCATTTGTGTTTCATTTATTCTAGTAATCCACGTGGCCTGTTAATAATACCATCTTGTCATGGCCTGTACACTTGAACGCAATATTTTTTATCTTGAGGCATCATCTTATTACCTTATACATTTTTCAAATACATACATATAATAATTCCTTTATAAATACCAACATTCATAGGACAAAGAGGTATAGAGTATATTTGAAAGACACAAACATATACAAACCCTGATTCACAAGTGACGGTGGATCTAAGGCCTGGGTTCCATGTTCCGAATTCAGAGCATACGAGAAGATATAACACATTCATTTTATAGTACATCAAAAAAAATTGGGGGAAAATACTAATGTTACGTATTTAGTTGAAAAAAGAAAAAAATGTGTTTTAAGGACTTTCAACTGTGTATCTATTTAAGAAATATGGGAGATGGGATGTTAGAAATACGCAGAGCAATAGGATTTGATTTCTCTGCTTGATGAGACTTAGTATGACTTATATTTTATCTTTCAATTCTTTGTATATTCAATACCAGAATGCTCCTTAGAAGCAAGGATGGCAAGACTACTCTTACATACATTTGGACATGTTGTCAGGAGAGATCAGTCCCTGCAAAAGAGCATCATGCTTGGTCAAGTGCAGGGTCAACGAAAAAGAGGAAGACCCTCAACGAGATGGATTAACACAGATGCTGCCACAATGGGCTCAAGCATAGCAATGATTGTGGGCATGGCGAAGGACTGGGAAGTGTTTGTTCTATTGTACATAAGGCCTCTATGAGTCTGAAGCGACTGGACGGCAACTAATGACAACAACAATATTTTTTGTATTTTCTAAACTGCATATAATGACCGGAACCTGGACCGTATGTTCTTAATGTAAAGAAATTTGTTGAAAGAAATGAGGTAGGAACTGTGGCATTACAAGGAGGGAGTGGGTGTACAGGCTGCCCCCCACCACACTGTCAGAGGGGTGTACCAAAATGACCCCAGGGTCCACAATGGTGGTGGGTGGGTCTGGCGTTGTCAAAGATGGGGCTGCGAAGGCAGTGGCCTCACTAGGGTTGGTGTCACCTGTCACTCAGTGAGGTAAGTTGTCACCACCACCTTCCCTCACCCACCTACCTGCCTGTCACTAAGACTGATGTTACCAGCATGGTAACATCACCACCACCTGTCCCTCACTCGCCAGTCAGGGTGTGGACAGGCAGTCTGCAGCGCCCTTTATTGGGTCTCTGCCTTGACAGATGGGAGAGGCGAGGAGCTGTGGGGAGCCAGAAGGGGTAGGGACAGAAAGGGTGGGGCCACACAATGCTCAGCCCTACAAGAGGAGGGTGGAGCAGGGTTGGGCCGCTGCATAGAGGCAGGGGTGGGGGGGTGGGAGGGTGCTGGGCAGTACTTGGAAACTCTACGGGGCAGTTCTGTTCTGTCCTATAGTGCCGTTATGAGCCAGAACCGACTCTATGGCAAAGGGTAATGGTAATGGTATTCTCTCTTCCTCAGTTTCCTCATCAGTAAAATGGTGAAAATTTTAGTACCATGGACAGGCTTGTGGGTAGGATGAAATGAAATAATACACATAAAGCATTTATAATTGTCCCTGGCAATTTTAGTAAGAGCTAAAAATAAATATTAGCTATGAAAATTGTTTTTAAGTGTTTAGAAATCAGTAGAGAAAATCATTCCGAGTTTGGGGATTGATGCATAAAAGAAGGCATAAAGATGATTTTTTCTTTTTTTTTTTTTTGTTAAGCACAGAGAATAGATATTGAGACAATCTCTGCATCTAAGAAATAAGGGAGGATAGAGGGAATAGTTATCTTCATTCTCTTCTTCATTCTCCTCTTTCTTGAAGTGTCATGGCCTTAGGTTTTAAGAACTGAGGCCAGTATGATTAACATTGATTAAGTAGTATGATTTATACATGGGCTAGCCTGGGAACCTAACAACTATATTTCTATAGAAGAATAGGTTACTAGTGACAAACACCACCATGGAACTGTCATACTATGTCATACTATGTTTGCCATGCTATGATGGCTTACATATTGCTATGATGCTAGAAGCTATAAGACCAGTATTTCAAATACCAGCAGAATAACCCGTGGTGGTCAGGGTTCAGGCGAGCTTCCAGATTAAGACAGACTAGGAAGAAAATCCTTGGGATCTCCTTCTGAAAATTAGCAAGGAAAACCTTATGGAATAACAACAGGTTACTATTGAAATCACTTGCTTTGGATATGTCATCAGGAGGAATCAATCAGTACAAAAAAATATCATGTTTGGTAAAGAAGAGGGCCACCGAGGGCATAGGAAGCCTTTGGTGAGATGCATTGGCACAATAGCCACAATGATGGACTGGAACATGCTTGTGATTGTGAGGATGATACAGGATTGGGCAATGTTTTGTTCTGTTGGAGGTAAGGGTGCCATGAGTCAAAGTCAACTCCAGCAACAACAACAAGTGACATATAACTGGCCTACAAAGGAACATTTGGAACATTTATTAATTGGCCTTCATGTTTTATTATATTTTATTTACCATTTACCCAACAAATGCATTTTGAAACAGTATGTATATATGTTCAACTACAGGCTAGAGAGTCAATAACAAGAAAACAAATATAAAAATTTAGTGTAAAAATAATTTCTCAGGTGAAAAAATTCATTAAACCTTTTCTATGAGCAAGGGCCAGACACTATTTATTTGACTTTCATTGTTTTATGTTGTCAGCTCTGCCTTAGACTTTAGAAAATTGCCTAAATTTGTGAAAATTCTCTATTGCATTTACATATCTCAGATACAGTTTACAATTAGGAAAATAAAGATGAAATAACAAATACCTATCTATAAAAAAAAAAAGAAAATTTCTTTTTTTTTTTTTTTTAGATACTTAAAAATAAATCAGTGCCTCACTGATGCATTTAGGGAAAAAACTGGGCAAAATATCGCTGTGGAAATATGTACTAATTAAAGGGAGGAAATGAAATCAAAGAAAAAGGTATTTATATCTTTATTTTTTATGGATACCCTGTCACAGTGTAGACTGTCAGACTGTTGCAAATAATGGAAAAAACTAGCTATGCTTCTAAGAGAAGCAGAGAAGAAATCAATTCATCCCAAGCTGAGTCAGATTCCATCAATGATTTATGACCATTTCTGAAGAATAAGGAAATATCAATTTCTACATTTATATTTAATATTTACAAATATGTAAATTAGGCTGTCTCAGAAAAGTGTAGCAGATGTCTCTATCTTCTTGAGGCTGATGGACTGCCTAGGTATTACTTTAAAATGATAGATTGGCAATGAGAATATTATTTTCTACTCTATTTCATCTTATTCACTTGGAAGCATTAATTCTTTTAAAGAAGATTATACATGCAATCCAATCTTGACAGCCTGGCTCTATGTAATGGGGTGTTCTATTTAAATGTGAGGACATATTGATCTCATTCTGAAGTATCTATCTAGTATCTACCAAGAGGATAAAGTTTGAACATTTTCCATGGTGGGTCCTGTTCCAAATTTTAAAAATTAAATGTGTTGTAAAGGAGAAAAAAAAAAAAAAAAGATAGTAACTTTCCACTTCTTGATTTGGAGACATTTTAAGCAAAAAAAAGAACATTGAAGGAAGTTATGTTTCTTTACACAGGGTCTTTTAACAGGAGGTTGAAACACTTATCTCAAGAAAGCCACAGGGCTTGATTCTCCAGTATTTGGAAAAGTTGGCCATTTTGCTCAGTGGCTCTGGGCCATAAACCTTCATAATCTCCACACTGTTCCAAGTTAAGACAGCATTCCTTCACTATACCATTTCTGAGCTCTCGTGAAAATGAATTGAGCTATGTAGATCAATTTTTTTTTAAAGACCGTGAATTAGTCTTCACTATAGAATGAGAAAGTGTTCTCACAAAAATATTATTATGTTCTGTACTGTTGTTGCTGCTGTTAGGTGCTATCGAGTCAATTTTGACTTGTAGCAATCCCATGAGACAGAGTAGAACTGCCCCAGTGAGTTTCCTACGTTGTAATCTTTGTGAAAGCAGATTGCCAGGTCTTTCTACTGTGGAGCAGCTGGGTGGGTTTGAATGGCCAACCTTTCAGTTAGCAGCTGAGTGCTTAACTGTTTGTGCCACCAGGACTTCTTTTATGTTCTACCGCATTTTTATGCAAATAACACACGGCTTCTATGTTTGGTTGCCAACTGCTCCCTCCCTCCCCAAGGTATTTTTGTAAACACGCTATGCTAATTTTTTTACAGCAACATGTAAAATATCCAGATAACGTGTTAATGAAGATTCCATGAGATATTAGACATAACCCCATATTTTGAAGAGCCTGTAATATAAATCTGGGATATATAATCTTCAATAGTGGAGATTTGGAAACCCTGGGGGCGTAGTGGTTAAGTGCTACGGCTGCTAACCAAAGGCTCGGCAGTTCACATCTGCCAGGCGCTCCTTGGAAACTCTATGGGGCAGTTCTACTCTGTGCTTAGTGGAGATTTGAAAGTAGGAGTGTAAAATATGTATATATCTTTTCTTACAGGTTCTTAGAACCTCCACCCAAATTTCTTATATAAACAAGATTATGATCAAGGCATAAAAGCTCGAAATTATGATTTGTATGTATATATATATACACTTTTTTATATACATATGCATATACACACACATATAAAATAGCTATTATTATTGTTAGTAAAAAGTTTAAATTAGAATGCAGTTACACAGACCGCTAGAATGACAATGGATTTAGTCCCAGCACACGCAGAACTGAAAAGAGGCCACTCTCTTAGAAATAAATGTACAACTAATTAATATTCACAAGCAATCAAACGATGTTCCTGAAAGATGCTTCCACTTATTTGTCATTATATTTGAAATAAACTACCTCTTCCTGGTAAACCACCTTCCTTCACATCCTATATTCTTCTCAAGAGGTATTCATTATACTTTAATTCCAAGAAAATGCTTTAATCCTTTTATTATTATCTAACTTAACTAAGAAAAAAAAATAAGTCTAATTACTAAATAACAGGAGTTAGAAGTGGGATGTATTTTCACAGTCTGGCTTTTCAATGAAGAGCAGATCATCCAAAACATATACCTACATAATAGGCATTTCTATTTGTCTTTGGAGTACATTATTTAAAACAATTTGTATTACATAGCTAATGGCTGGAAGAGTTGGCCCAAATCCATTCTGAATGATAGTGGGAAACAGCCTGGAAGTCTATTTGCAGACTATTCCCTTTCATTAAAGTGAGTAGTGTTTCTGTAGAAAGGTTGAAAGCTGAAAAGTGTTTTTGATGAACGGCTTTTGGTAATTAAAAGGTCAAAATAAATTTGGAAACTCTTCCTCAAGGACCCATACAAATCAATCTAGAAATAAGTAAATGGGACCATTTTACTAGTTTTTTTATTATTATAGATATTTTCAAAATTAATGTGCTACAATAAATTATTTACAAACTATATCCTAAATGTCACCATATTTTTTCTGTATATTTTGGAAAAAATAAACAAATACAAGGAAAAAGAGTTGTCTCACATCCACTCTTGCACTGCATTTACTACACTGCCTCTGGTCAGGGCTAGTCACCTTCTGGAATTCCAGGATTCACCTTCTTCCTTGGTTCATGCTGGCTTCAGCAAACTATATTGTGGGTAAGGCTCTTTTTCATACAAAATCCTCCTTTCATTTTGCCCAAATAGTAAAAGGTTGGAAATGCATTTTATTGAACAAGTAGAAGAAACAACAACAAAATGACAATATATGAAACAACCAAAACCAAAAAACCAAACCTGTTGCTGTCGAGTGGATTTCGACTCATAGCGACCTTATAGGACAGAGTAGAACTGCCCCCATAGGGTATCCAAGGGGTGCCTGGTGGATTCAAACTGCTGACCTTTTGGTTAGCAGTCGTAGCTCTTAATCACTGTGCCACTAGGATTTCCAAAACCCTTTGCCTTGAGTTGATTCCGATTCCTAGTGATCCTATAGGACAGAGTAGAACTGCCCATAGAATTTCTAAGGAGCGCCTGATAGATTCAAACTGCAGACCTTTTGGTTAGCAGCTGTAGTAGCACTTAACCCCTATGCCACCAGGGTTTCCATAACAGTGTATAACTGCCCTATAGAGTTTCCAAGAAACACCTGTTGGATTCAAACTGTCGATCTTTGGATTAGCAGCTGAACTCTTAACCGCTATGCTTGTTAAAGATTCAAAGGCAAAATAAAACACCTCTCTGTCTCTGTCCCTTTTACACACACACACACACACTGGTGGTCACTGTGCTATGTGATTTCTGCCCCTCCAGGACCTCTGTGCCCTGGGAAGCTGGGTTGTGAGGATTGCTTCTACAGGATCCTTTGCCCTTATTAGCTTATAGTTCAGTTTAACCAGTGAAAGACAATGGGATATGTAGGGAAAGTGAAGTCAGGATATCCATTCTGCTGACCCACACTACAGGCTTACCCCTAGCCCAAAGGCTACAGAATCTGCTCGATGGCAGATACCCATCATCCCTCCCAACTTGTCCCTCAACCTATGGGTAGTCATGATTCTTGCTCTTGCTTCAAAACAAAACAAAAATCAGATGCCATCAAGTCGATTTCAATTCATGGCAACCCCATGTGTTGCAGAGTAGAACTGCACTCCATAAGGTTTTCAAGGCTGTTACCTTTGGAGGCAGATCTCCAGGCCTTTATTCTGAGGCACATTTAGTTTGTTCAAACTGTCAGCCTTTTGCTTAATAGTCTAGCTCTTAACTGTTTGCGGCACCTAGGGAGTCTTCTTGCTCTTGCCAGCCCTGGGTAAATTCATCATCTGCTGTTTGTTTGTTTGTTTGTTTTTTGTTTTCCACTGGCCACATATTTAAAAGTAGCCTTTTTATTTAACCTGTCTCAGTTACAAGCCAGGAACCTGACTGATTATTTCCCTTACTAGCAAAACCCAGTTCCTGACTTAGTTTACTTGTGGAGCCCTGAATTTCTGTCAGTCTCTCCTAAGAGAATATTTTTCCACTCTTTTTAGGTAAATGCAGCCCACTCCTCTCAAGGATGGTAGGCCGATATAATCTGGCCCCCTCCTATACCAGGATGGTCTGTTACACACAGTAATTCTCAGAAGTATATTTCTGAATGGCCAATTGATTTATTCTAGAACATGGTCCCTCTTCGTTTTGTTAACTTCTAGACTGTCATGGATAGTTTTATAGACAGGACACACACATCTCTGGAGGGCAAACAATGATCCTCAGCACCAGACAAATCGCCATCTTTATAGCAGGTCAACAATTTCCTAAAGGCAAGATATTGACAAGAGTACCTGTCTTTCATAGAGACAGCTCTATAAACTATTTTCCAGAATAGTGTTAGTTCTTCTTTTCTCATCTATCTCTTTCAGATGGGCTCCAAGGCCCTACCATAAGTAAGAAAGTGGGTCTATTATAATATTTTTCTACACAACACACTATTGGCCCCTGTTTATTTACTGTTCTTGGGTAAAAGTAAATTCATAGTCAGCATTTTCTCCTCTATTCTCCACCCTGCATGCACCAAAACATAATAAGTAAAAGGAGGCACTACGGAGAATTTGTCGTATGTTTTACAGAGTGATTGTCCTCCACCCCACCACTATTTCACCGCCAACCAAAGAGTTGAGCATCATGTATTTGTTATATATAACTATTTAAGAGATTTCTAAACTAATAAGTATGTAGAATAATGTCAAATAACTTACATTTGATCCAGTAAGTCATTGGGTCATTGTCTTTTGGAAGCTGGTAAAGCAACCGAAGGAGTTATGGTAATAAGTTGTTTTTTTTAAGCCTAACTAGACTGAAATGGAAAATTAGAACTGAAGAAGGGTAAATCTTCAGAATTCAAGATTCCTCAGTGTGAGAGAAAATCATACTGTTTCACACATCCACGCCATCTTTAATTTAATTTTATTAAATAACATATGGAGGTTGTCTACATTCCAGTGATATCATCATTTGAACTATTCACTTGAAGTTAATAACTGAATCAATGTTTGTCTCTTTAGAGATTTCTACCATAACTTTACTCACTGCAAGTTATTTCACAATTAACAAAATGTTTTCATGTATGTAATTTCATTCCAGCTTCAATAGGGTGAGGTAGAAGTGACCATTGATATTTTCTTATCATTTGGACTAAATCACTAAGGTCTGTTGATTCTAAGAAATGACTTTCAAGTTGTCCTCTTTCTGCTCCCCTTCTCTAATAGATCTTCCTCCTTCCACATTAAGTTTTCCCTTAGACTTAGAATTATGTATCTATGTGTTTATATTGCAGGTGTGCACGTGCACGTGCACGTGTGTGCACCATTCCTGTGTTAAAAACAAATAGAAACCTTGTTTCTAAAGGAAAGAAAATCTAAATATTTATCTAGAACCTTCAAGATGTAATCTTAACTTACTGTTCCAGCCACACTTCCCACTCTTATCCCCATTTCTTACCATATAAACCTTTTTCTCCTTGCCACAGGATTGATCGGTCTAAGACATCATGAGTGTCATGTTTCCATGTCTTAAATAAATCTCCTTCCTCTTCATCCTGATGAAGGTATATTAACACCAAGTCGATATCATTTGATCTGTGAAGTTTTACAAACTTGGACATCCCTGGAGAGGACTGACAGCTCTAACTCTCCTAGGTCCTTATATTTAAATTGGACTACTCCATCAGACTGAAATTTCCTAAAGAAATTATTCATTTATGCAAAGTACATAGTAGCCACTTAATAAATATTTTCTGGAGCAATGAAGGGATAAATGGGTAGATTTCCATCTTTCAAACTGAAGCTTAGAGAGGATAAGAGACTTATCTTGGATAGCACAGTTAGAAAACTAATTAGCCAAGAAGATGATGGAGGTGTTTCAGGATTCCAGTATACTTTCTACAAAATTACCTAGGAAAGTTACTCAAAACATAGATGCCAGGCCTCAGCCCAGAGCTGATGAATCAGCCTTTGAGACCAGGGCCAGGATGTACATATGTTTCAAAGGCCACACCTGGGATTATTCTAGGTGAGAGTTGAGAACTATGCTTCATTGTGCCACGTCGTACTCACACCTGAGTGCAGAAACAGTTGCTCGCATCACAGATGTTGAAACTCTTGTGCCAATATTCCTAGAATTCCAGACTGTCATTCAGGAGGAGGAGGCAGGTGTGGGGAAAAGAAAAGCAATGAATGCTACTGAAGAGAAAGAAAACTCTGGAACCATGAGTGCCAGAGAAAGGCAGTGTGTGATCACTCACTATTTGCAGAAAAGGCAGGGAGGATGTGAAGCAGTGGGCATTGCTTAACTCCTGTAGAGATGCTGATGGATGATGGCGATAAGATAGATATATAATGGCTTCCATTTATATAGACTGAGGTACATTTAGATACCCACCAGCTCATCACTTTTTTGAAAGAGCACATAATTTCAATGGGCCAGGAATATAAAAACAAAAATGTCTAAAACTCTAGTACATCTTAATTGTTTACAATTTTGCTACAGGCTTCTGGGAAATGCTTGAGAATAACTTTCTGTGCATTCAGAATAGTGGGAGAATTAGATTTAGAAAGAAACCCAACCAAACCAAACGCTTTACGTCAAGTCAATTCCAACTCACAGTGACACTATAGGACAGAGTAGGATTGTCCCATAGAGTTTTCAAGGAGTGGCTGGTGGATGTGAACTGCCACCCTTTTGGTTAGCAGTTGTAGCTCTTAGCCACTGTGCAACCAGGGCTCCTTAGAAAGAAAAAGGGGGACCAAATTGTAAGCAGAGATTATACCTCCAAATACACACTGACTTCTCTATGCACGGTGGGTTTATTTGTTGTTTGCTTATTTTATTGTTGTTGTGTTTTTGCTTTTGTTTTACCCCAGGAGAGTTAATAATAAAGCTTTCAATATTTCCCTGTAAAAAAGCTCAAATCCCCAATTCACTGTTTACTGATCCATGTTGTGCTAGTTACATATGATTTCCTAGCATCCTAAGACGTAACTGGTTTTCTTTTCTTCTTCTGTTTGCAACCTGGTGTTCCCTTGCCCTTACCTAGCAGCTGTTGCACTCTCCGTGGGTGCTACAGGCAAGTCATTTATGTGGAGAGGTGGCATTTTGTCCCCTATTGGCCTGCAGTAATGATCATCTCTGTGACTCTCTTATTTTGTTCTGCTCCCCCAGTTTCCTTCACCCTAGAGGCAATTGCTGGTAGTGAGCTAAGACCCCCAAGTAAATCCAATGGCAGCACTGCATGATCTGTTCATTATCTCGGGGTTGTCTTTTCAGATGCTCTGTTTCATTTCTATGTTGTTGAAAAGTTTGAAAGCTCCTAAGTCTAATGAGCATTAAAATCCTCAGGAGTAACTCTTCTCTTCCCATCAGCTATCTCTGTGTTCTTGCAGAGTTCACTTCCCCTTTAATCTTGGGGGCTCATTAGTTACTTTTATACTGGGATAAAGGGTTGAATTGTACGGAATGGAAGCTTGCACTCTGCAAACACTGACATTTCTTCTGTCATTGTGACTGTATATGGTGGTTGCTTTTACTGACATTTATCCACAGATTTCATACCGAGATAAACTTATTTTTCTTAGGTGTGTCCGGCTGATTTTTTCTGTTCCATAAATACCTGTGTCAAAGATTCAAGGGTAAGGGATGACCTTGGACAACCGTAGTAGTGCTTGTGGGAATAATTAATAGAAGTTTAGAGACACAGGCATAGCACAGTGTTTGGCACATAGCAGATAGGCTACAAATATTTGTTTTACGCATGCTGAGAGAAAAGGAGATACAGAGGGACAGAGAATGAGGGTCTAAGTTAGGGCAACTCTCAATGTCTATTTCATTTATCCACTGAAGAAAGAGTCCATTAGAATTTCAGCAGTATATACAGAGCCTAATGTGAGACCTTTGGGGAGGAAGCTTTAGAGGCACTAAAAGATTATCTTTGACATTGAAAATGCCTCGTCTCTTGTCCTTGCCTTTTAGACCCTCTGCGTTCAAAGGCGTCGCCTCTGGAAGGACTGACTGCAGTGATATGCTTATAGCTCCATTTGCAGACTTTCTTATAGGTTCATAAATGGAGACTAGAAGGAGGAGGGAAAGGAATAAAATTTAATAACTGAATAAAAATGTAAATAAAGATTTGCCTAAAATTACTTGTCCAAGAAATAATTCTCCCTCCCCCTTAAGCTAATACTTTGATAAGCTCAGTACAGTGATCCTGATTTGGAGCGTGACCTTTGAAAATGCTCTCCAGCTTGATTAAAGATGTATTAAATTTGTTTAAATAAACCTCGTTGTAATGGCACATCATTTGTAAGAAGCTATTAGGGGGCTGGAAACGGTGCTGCTGTATTTGCATGAAAATGTGCCCTGCTCGAATTGAGGATCTCTCCTGAATTAACTGCAAAGGGAAAGTGACACTTTCATAATTTTTTTCTGACAAAAAAAAAGAAGAGAAAGAAAAAAAAAAACTTTATGCAAAGCTCTGCAAGGGAGCTGAGAACTGCATGTCAATAGCAGAGCCAAAGATATGGCCAGTGCTCAGTCAAACCAGCATTCTTGCTGTTCTCAAAGTATTTGCTTAAGTGCAATCTATAATACTTATCTGCCAATTAGTTTGCTCACAGAATAGCTTCATCCCTGAGTCTTGAGTGTGCCAGCACATCATGGTCGTTTGAGAGTAACCAGATCCACAAGGATGTTCAAAAGAAAGCTACATTAGCGTGTGTCTTAAAATCCCGTCCCTAGAATCCCCTCCCTGGCTTTAATTTTTAGGCGGTCTCTGCAAAGGTAACACTCACTTGGTTTGTGGAGAAGCCTAAGAACCCAAATGCCTCCACCCACCACTTCCAAATGAAGTATATAGCTGCTCCATGTGCTGTAATTCTTGCCTATGGCTCCCAGATGAGTTGCCACTGTGATGACAAAGGTTCTCTCCTTTAAATCCAAATATTGAATTAAAGCCTTTCGCATCTTCTTGTAGGAGTCAAAGTTCTGGGCCACCTGCCAATTTGTAGGAACTCCAGCCTCTTTCTAATCATCATTTTCCTGTCTTGTCTGGTACAAAGTTGCCCATTGTTACCCTAGCTTCCTGATCGGCCCTTCTAATTTGCTGCTGAAATTTCCCAATTTCATCTTGTTTGCTGAAAATTGCCACCAGCTACGTAGTGCACGGAGCCCTTGCATCCTGCGAATGGTTAGCTGCTAAAGGCAAGATTGGAGATTTGAGTCCAGTCAGAGGCACCTTGCAAGACAGGCCTGGCAACCTACTCCTGAAAAGTCAGCCGCTGAAAGCCCAGTGAAGCACGGATCTACTGTGATTCACGTGATGTCTCCATGAGTTGGAATGGACTCCATGGAAACTGGCATGCAGTGGAGGAGTCTTTTCGCTGAGGCGTATAGCACCAGCGCTCTACAAAGCACGTGAAGGAGACAAAGAAATGCAACATGGCTGTAATTCTTGCATTTCTTTGTGGACACTCAGCTGCTCTGTTCCAAGCTTTGTGCTGAGAGCTTTCACTTTTTTTTTTTTCCCTCAAAATAGCCCTCAAGATTAGATAATATTCCTATAATTGTAAATTGAACGACGAGGTTCAGTAACTGGCAAGATAACACATAATTAGTGAATGGCGAAGCTCTGATTTCAACTTTAGTGTGTCTGACTTCACTGCCCGTGCTATTTTGTTATACTAACTTTGACTTGGATTTACCATCTTGGGTAAATTAAAGGACACAGCTATGAGGAAAGATCAGCAATATTAACAGTACTCAATTCAAAGAAACACATAAGTATGTCCCCAACAAAATAGACGATTCACGTAGGAAGACAATTCTCCTATCCTGGACCGTAATGTTTGGGAAGGAAGAATTGTGAGTTTGTTGCAAATCATTTAGAAACTGTTTTTTTCCCCCTTAATTTTCATTATAGGCTATGGCATTTTCTGTTAAGTAATTTTAAAGATAGTGAATTTTCAGCTTTGAAACTTATTTCTTCTATTTCTAAAAGAATCTAATTTGAAATTGAATACTGTGGTCAAATTGTCATGTTATATCTTCTATTAAAATGGGTTGTGACTTCTAAGTGATATTTCTTTTTCTGCTGTGTAAATTTGCTCTGAAGGCAGCTCCAAAAAGGGTTCCCAATATGTTTAGAATAATGAGAATACCTTTAGAGTCACCACGTGCTTTTCTTAGGTGACTACTTTGAAGAGGATGGTGCTCATTGCTGTAGATAGCATTATTTTAACAAAATGAATGGAAGGAAAGATATCTCAGAGAGGGTTTTCCAATAGATTAGAAAATCCCATAAACAAACAGTCTCTGCTTGTCTTTGAGTGGAGATGAAAGCATGTTTGAAAAAAAAAAAAACAATTCCGCTCATTTTTTTATTAGATATTTTAATTATTATTTTCTTACCAATGCCTCTGTGAAATATTAAAAGGAGAACATTTTTAAATTAGAAATTCATTTAGAGCTATCATCACATACAAACAAAAAAATACATAAATACATAAAATTAGCAAGCAAGTAAACCAAAAACTGACTGTAAGCTATGGAAATGGAATTGATAAAAGCAATGTAGTTAATGGCATAGTTAGAAGCATTTTCCTATCGCAGATTCTCAAGCTTGTTTTCTTTCTACTATATTACTCGGTCTCACCCAGTAAAAGGCCTTAGATTTAGTGTTTACAAAACTAAGAAAGCCTCCAGAGAAAAGGGCCATGTCAATCCATAACGTTTATGATTTTTTTGGAAGGGGCATATTTTTATTGTTTTCATCTAAAATCTACCTTTAATTTTTTTCTCAGACTTGATATAGAAAGACACAAATAATGAATGCAGAAGAAAATCAGGATGTAGTAAAGTTATTCGTTTCTGCATAGAGTACTAGCGAAATTTCTGTTACATTGTCTTTCTTTCAAATGAGCTATTCATTCCTGTCTTTGATTTTCATCAACTTGAAGTTCTGAGCCTCTACCTCCACACTGTTTTTAGATATTTCCCTTAAGTGGCATGTAACTTTAAAAAAGTGAATAAAGGCACATCCTGTTTATTACCTGACTAGGTAGGGCACGGAATCCCCGGGTGCTACGGAAGGTTAATGCGCTCACCGAAAGGTTGGGGTTCACCCAGAGGCACCTTATAAAAAAGACCTGGTGATCCACTTCCAAAAAGTCAGTCAGTAAGAACCTTATGGAGCACAGTTCTACTCGGACACACCCAGGGTCGCCGTGAGTTGAGTAGAACTGATGGCAGCTGGTTTAGGTGGTGTGCAAGTACCATATGGGTGGTTCTCTGAGGTAGGTGGACACCCCTATAAGGCTACCTGGTCTTTGTCAGAGATCTGTGGATTTTGGTTTTGCTTGTTTGTTTGTTTTTGCTGCAAATGAAACAAAAGTGCTATCCTTCTGACACTTCTGCATAGGGGTCCAGAATTTAAACTAATGCTCCTTCCTTTTAGTGCTTTATTTCCTTCTCATTTCCTTTTAGTTTTTAATTTACCATTCCCAGCCGAGATACTTGAGCAGATAGAAGCAACCCAGCTCCAGGCTAATTGGTTCATCATGCACTTTATGATAATTTTCATTCTGGATTTTGATTAGGTCAGTATGGGGACTGCTTTGGTCAATGCTTGTAATGATCTGCCTATTAACTCTGAAATAGGGTCTTTGACTGTACTCCTTATTAGATACTCAGCTGCCTTAACTCTGCCAACCATGAAGTATCACTGGACTATCTTAATGTTCTGTGCTGGACTCTAATATTTTCCATAGTAGTTTTAGCTCTGTTTGACTTAATCTGTTATCTTCATTGGAAACTCATACATTCATGAAGTTCTAAGTGTTGCTGACTGGCAGATGACATACTGTTTCCCTTTAAGAATCATTTGTAGGATCAGCTCTTGACATGTATCTAGTGGAGCAAAGTGTGGCACTATTCCTCTGAGTCATCCAAACAGTTCCATTCCGAGCTCCACCACTTACTAACTTCTGTAACCGGTGACTGAATTACATAGGCTCTTTTCCCCTCAGTTTCCTCAGTGTGGTCTTGAAAAAATAGTTGAAAAGATATACCAGTAATACGTAGCCCAGTGTTTTGTTCGATTAATGCTGCTACTTGTACTACTATTTTGGAGCTATCAAAGTAGATTAAATCATTGTAACTCATTAAAAGATAGATTTAGACAGAATCTAAAGTAAAAAGTATCTGGCAATTATTCCGTTTCGAACTATAAAAATCTTGCTTCAGTTTTCTTGATTTTTGGACAGCTGTATTTCGGGAGGTAGAAGTGTTTGGACAGTTGATTCCATTCTGACTTTCACTTTGTATATCTGACATTCCATTAGGTTTTAGCTAATTCTATCCAGGCCTTGATTGGTATCGATTTTATGAAGCACATTACAAAGGGGTGACACTTTTTTATTCACATTTTGTTCACTCAGATCCCTTTATAATTTATTTGTTAGCAATGCTGACTTCATTTTGCATTGCAAGTTTTTCATGTCTAACCATTGTCTCCACTCCAATATCTTCTTTCCCCCTCTTTAATATTCAATTACTCTAACCATTTGAAAACTTTGTTTTTAAGCCCCTATATAATGCTATTTGTTATCTCTGATATTATTTCCCCTTTTTTTCTATAACTTACAATTTAGATATGAGTGAATTTTTTTTCTAAAATGTCAAGATCTGCTAACAGAAGTTGCTTTTATACAAAGTGGAACTTAGAGATATGGTCTTCCAAATACGGATGTTTCTGAGAAAAAAAAAAAAATATACACATACACACAAACACACACACACGTATATATCAACTCATGCAATATATAATATGAGCCCCAGTGGCTCAGTGGTTAAGCACTTGGCTGCTAACTGAAGGGTTGGTGGTTCAAACCCACCAGCTGCTCTATGAGAGAAAGATGTGACAGTCTACTTCCGTAAAGATTAGAGCTTTGGAAACCATATAGGGCAATTCTACTCTGTCCTTTAGAGTCACTATGAGTAGGAATCAACTCGATGGCAGTGAGTTTGGTTTAGTGTATATATATATATATATATATATAAAAATATATATATATATATGTCTGCACTCACTCTTTGCCTGAAAAATAAATAAATAAAATATTTACTTGCTTGAAAGTGTTATATGTAAAAATGTAATTGTGTTTACTACGTATTTATTGTGCTTCAATTAAAAACAAATTGCATCTTCAATCACAGTTATTGAGGTTTATCAATTTTGTAATGAGCCATAATTCTATAGTTGTTTCAGTCACTTTTATACGAAGTTTAGGAAGAAAGCAATGTAAAAGCCGCAGCAATCTAAAAGAGAAACTGAGCCATAAATTGTCAAATTAGGCATTCTCTTTGTCTTCCCAAAGCCATTTACTTTTCACATTAAGGTTTAATCTGGCCCTGACTAATTTTGATAACTCAGAAGAGTCACTGACTACAAACTAAATACCTTTCTTCACAGACATGGAGTCACCACGAGTTGGAATGCGCTGGACAGAAACCGGTTTGCTTTGTTTTTGTTTTTGATCCCTCCCCCCAACGCCTACAGAACTGTTCTCTGAAATGCGGAGAGTTGTACTTTAGTCTCTCTTTAAGGAGAACCTTTGAAAAGTATATTTTTGAAAGTTCATTCGGAAATCACCCAATTTCAAAATGCAAGTTTAATGTCCTGATAGGAAGACACCATAAGCATGTGTGAAGCAGCTAAGTGTGGAGGTGTTGCTATCTGAGGGCGGCTAAAAGCCTGGTCTACTCAACATTGTCCTGGCTTCATTTTGAGGAGGACCCTGCAGAGACATCCGGGAGGGGGGTTGCCTCACTTTGGTGTAAGTTCTTACGGATGGAATCAACATATTTAAGGGTCTTATGCTTAGTTTGATAGGCTTAGAAACTTGGTTTGTCAGTATACCTTGAGGTAATCTGACTCTTTGAGTTGGCTAACAGTACCCAACTAATGTATAAATCAGACTCCAAATTCATTCATTCACAACATAGGCTGATTAATACCAGGGGCTAGAAACCTCATGTTTACTCAAAACAAAAGAAAACCCATTGCCATTCAGTCAATTTCGACTCCTGTCAGCCCGTGTGTTACAGAGTAGACTGCTCCATAGGGTTTTCTTGGCTGTAATCTTTTTATGGAAGCAGATAGCCTGGCCTTTCTTCCATAGCACCTCAGGTATATTTGAACCACAAAGCTTTAGGTTAGTAGCCAATCCCAAATAGTTTGTGCCACCCAGTGACGTTGTTTACTCCCCAAAAGGGCCCTTTTATAAGAGTAATCAGGTGACTAATTAGAAACTCCCCCACTACCATCCTGTCGATTCCAACTCATAGCGACCCTGTAGGATTTCCAAGGCTGTAAGTCTCTCTTTTTTTTAAGTCTCTGCAGAAGTAGATTGCCACACCTTTCTCCCTCAGAGCAGCTGGTGGGTTCAAACCACCGAACTTTCCATTAGCAGTTGATTACTTTAACCACTGTGCCACCAGGTTATTTTTTGAACATGGAAAAAAACGCACTGGACGAGTAAGAGTTGGGAAATCCTTTCTTTGAAAAATTCTTGTGTCTGACATCCTTTACATTTGGGTGCTACTGGAAAACGGTGAGTGAGCCTAAACTTTTCCTTTTTCTTTTTTAAATTTTGATTGTTTTTTAAGGAGCAAAGCTTATAAATAATAGTCTGGCACACTGTTCCCACCTATCAAACTTTATCTTAAATGCACATCAAAGTGAATCATTTCCTCTCCTTTCATGTTAGGGCATATTTACCCATAATTAGATTGCACACTCCTTTAAAGCACAAAACATGCCTTGTACTTCTTAATATGTCCCTTACTGCTAAACATATAGACTTGTGGCACTTAATAGTTACTTTTATTAATAAATGCACGATTATTTGAAATAATGCCTATTGTTGAGAGATGCTTTATGGATAATGAGCAATGGTGTTATTTGCTTTTATTTCCCAATTAATCTGGTGAAATTCCCAGCTAGAACACCAAGTCTGTGTAATTTACTGTAGGGCCATTCCCCTTCCCCACTGAGGACACCTTCTCCTTGCTCTACATCTGTGTGTGTTTGGGGTGGACACCTGGTGGAAGGTCTGTTCACAGGCATACAGATGGGTGCTGGGAGCACACCACCCCCTCGTGAAAACTGGCTTGGTACTCAGAGGAACACCTTATGTCCTCTAATCTAAAGCCATTCTGCATGTTTTCCTTGCTAGGATTTAAAGAACATACTCTGTTCTCATCCAAATGTGAGAAGTATAATTTCAAAATAAATTGTCACAATTACAAAGAAACAAATGTGAAAGATGTCCTTAATCCATTATCAGTCAACTTGTCTTACATTTACTGAGTACATTCATAGTATTACCCCCTCCCTTGGTTATCTTGTGCTGCTATAAAAGAAATACCACAAGTGGATGGCTTTAACAAAAAGAAATTTATTCTCTCACAGTCTAATAGGCTACAAGTCCAAATTTAGGGCATCGGCTCTAGGGGAAGCCTTTCTCTTTTCTGTCGGCTCTGGCAGAAGGCCCTTGTCATCAATCTTCCCCTGGCCCAGGAGGTTCTCAGCACAGGAACCTCAGGTCCAAAGAACACATGGTGTGCTCCTGGTGCTGTTTTCTTGTTGGTATGAGGTCCCCTGTCTCTCTACTTATTTCTCTCTTTTATATCTCAAAAGAGATTGGTTTAAAACACAATCTAATCTTGTAGATCTCATAGACATAATTGCTGCTAATCCATCTCATTAACATCATAGTGAAAGGATGGCAATATGGTGGATAATCACACAGTACTGGGAATCATGGCCTAGCCAAGTCGACAGATAATTTTTGAGGACACAATTCAATCCATGGCACCCCCTTTGAAAATATTCCTAATAAAAGGACTAACACAATTTTTATCTTGGTGGATCTGAGTCATTTAGGAAGAAATGTCATTTTCCTAACAGTAGATATAACACTTTCACAACCATGTAGCTCTACCTCTCAGACATGTGTAAGTTCTTCCTCTTAGCATGAAAATGATCTTAACCTAAACCTGAGGATCCGTATAGTTGGAGCAGATAGGCAACTAGTTGTTATGGATTGAAAGAACTTACAATGACTTCTGTTGCAATCATCTTTTTCTGCTAGAATGCACTCAGTAATTCATAAAAAAGCATTGAGTACCAGCTATGAACCAGCCGTTTTGTCCAGTGGTTTTACAAATTAGCATCAGAGGAAATCCCTGCCATCCAAGAGAATTGATAGTCCCTTGTAAAATGCAAATGTTATCTAAATAGGCTAACTCATCAAACCACTTAACCACAAATGGTTTGTCAAATTACTAGTCAGGCACCCAGCAGGATACTGATCTGATCAAATGGAACCTAATATAGGTTAAGTGTCAGGGGGACCTAACGTGGATCAAGATATCAGTACATGGGATGATGCCTAAATATAATTTTCAGAAGACTATCCAGTAGATCATTTGGGAATGTCAAAAGAAGTTAGACAAACAGAGGAGTAAATTCAGAAGTTTTACTGACAAAATTTTTCCAATTTGCATGGGCTATTCTTGGGTTGGGCTGGGTTATTCTATGACTGGGGCCCTGGTGGTACAGTGGTTAAGAGCTTGGCTGCTAACCAAAAGGTCAGCAGTTCGAATCCACCATCGGGTCCTTGGAAGCCCTATGGGCAGCTCTACTCTGTCCCGTAGGGTAGCTACGAGTCGGAATCAACTGGTTGGGTTTATTCTATGACTAACCGAGGATAGTGCCTACATCTAAACGCTTACAGGTTTAATGTTTTCATCCAAATAAATAGATCTGCTTAGAATGCCTTTTTGACCATATGCTTAATGTGGACAAGAACACAGGCTAATTAAAAAAAATAAAAATAAAAAGCATGGTTTCAAGAGCTGTTCATAGCATAGGAACAAAAGAAAATTATATTTCTGTGACACCTTAGGATAAAAAGGAAGGTTGTTTGTGGCCAAAGGCATCTCGCTTCAGGAGCTACAGCGGAATCAAGTCCCACGCAGCTTTCCCAAGGGGTGAGAAGGAGTCCTACCTCCACACACCTATATCTCATTTGTGATATACGGTATCTTGAGGTGCAATCATTGAATCAGTGAGAAGATCTCAATAAAGGTTAGAACGGTCTTTATAGACTAACTCGATAAATGCATTTTAGCATAATTATTTGTTTTACTCTACATTCCAGGCATTAGAATATTCAGATTGATTCACTGATTAATGTATTTAAAAAAAAATAGATCTTTTTGTATTTATGATAAAAGAATCATCCATTTAAGTTTTACCTTATTGGATCCTGTGAGATATATATGTAAATATAATAAGGTACCAATTCACAGCATTATAATACAAGAAGGGGAAAATAGAGAGTGGTTCTAATAATTAATCCAAAATTGCATATAACTTAAAACAGTAATGTATAAAAATGAACGTTTTTTTCTTTTTTTGTATTTTCCTGACTTTCCACATTTGCATGATGAATATCTAATAATTTTATTCTTAGAGAGGATTATTTTGGCTTAAAGATGAGTAAAGAATGTGTCATCAGGAGGAGCTTGGTCAAGTCTTTCCAGTCTCCCCTAATAGTGTACAGCTGTGCTCAAAGAGCCTGGAAAGTGCCAACTCACTGTTCCATATAATTACCATGCAGTAACAGATCCTTTACATATATTTTTAATGCATATTTAGGAGTTAAGCACACTTAATTGAAAGTACTACCAGTCATCTGTTCTAATGAGCTGCCAGCTAAATTGCAAAATATCAGTAGATTGTCTGTTCTTTACTTTAAAACCGTTAAATAACTTGGAGAAAGAGAAGAGGAAATGGGACTCCAGAAACAGTTGAGCAATATCGCAGTTGTGAGTTTTACCTCCTGTCTCAGTAAAGCTTTTCCTGTCATTTCAGCAGTGTATCTTCTCAGAAGCTTGATGTTTGTTCTGATGTTTTTGGTGTTGCTCTGTGACAGTGAGTCAATTTCAACTCATAGAACACTATAGAACAAAGTAGAACTGCCGCATAGGATTTCCTAGGCTGTGATCTTTATAGGAGCAGTTTGTCAATTCTTTTCTTCCAAGGAGTGACTGGTGGGCTCGAATCACCGAACTTTTGGCTAGCAGCAGAGCGCCTAACCATTGCACCACCTGGCCTTCTTTGTTCTCAGGAGATCGGTATTATCACAATGTGCCCACCCTCTTTAATTTAGCATGCTATTATTAAGAATTTTAGTTTTCAGTCTATTAACATTTTTGTTTTAATTTAGTTTATTTTTTTCACTAAAAAAAAAATTGACTATTCTGTGATAGGTTGTCTTGGGGTATTTATATGAGGTTGACAATAAAGCATTTTTTTAAAATTTCCCTAATCTTTTCCAGCTTGTATGTCCACAAAGAGCTATGTCTGCTCTAAACAAGGAATAATTGTCACTCCAATTTCCTACAAATCATCCTGAATGTTGTTGCAGCCTCTCTTTATTTTGAAAATACAAAATCACATGACTCTAAAATTGTTAAATGCATATTGTCTCTCCTAGTCTGAGGAAAGCCTAGATGGTGACTAAATTCTTCACCAGTGTGGTATGTTCATTTTTCAAATTGAAGATAGCGAGGGAGAAAACTGAGAAGAGATGCTGTCCAAGCAAAAACTCCAGAAATTGTATTGACATATGAGTTTGCTATTTGGCTACAAATCTAGAAAAAGGCAAAGAAGTATGAAAATGCCATTGACTGAACATGCTATTGAAGATATGAATCCCAAGTCATCAAAATAAAATATAGATTTAAGATGATGGCTGGAAGAAGTGTAAATGGTAAATAGAGTAAGTGATAAACCAAAACAAAACCAAACTTGTTGCCACCGAGTCAATTCCAACTCATAGTGACCATACAGAACAGAGTAGAACTGTCTTATAGGATTTCCAAAGAGTGGCTGGTGGATTTCAACTGCCAACCTTTTCATTAGCAACCGAGCTTTTAACCACTGCACCACCAGGAATCTAGAGTAACCTGTTCCCAGGGAGTCAATTTCAACTCATAGCAAACCTATAGGACAGAATACAACTGCCCCATAGAGTTTCCAGGGAGAGGCTGGAGGACTTTAAGTGCCAACCTTTTGGTTGGCAGTGAAGCTCTTAACCTCTGTGCTGTCAGGGCTCCTTAGTGACCCTATAGTGCCTCTTAATTTATTGGCTCTAGGAATTGACAGAACACTGATTAAAATGTTTCAACAAACTCATGCAACACTGGCAGGGCTCACTCATCCATGCCAAGAAAATTGGAAAACACCTACCTGGCCAACTGGCTGGAAGAGATTCATACTTGTGCTCATTTCAAAGAAAGTGATCCAACAGAATGCAGAAATTATCAAAAAAATCACTAGTAACACACTAAAGTAAATTTTGCTGAAGATAATTCAAAAACAGTTATAGCAGTACATCAAATTCAACTGCCACAAATTCAAACTAGATTCAAAAGAGGATATGGAATGAGGAATATCGTCGCTGATGCCAGACGGAACTTGGCTGAAAGTAGGGAATACCAGAAAGGTGTTTACCTGTGTTTTATTGACTTTGCAAAGGTATTCAACTGTGTGGCTCATACCAAATTATAAATAACATTGCAAAGAATCGGAACTCCAGGACACTTAATTATGCTCATGCGGAACCAAGAGGAAGTAATTCAAACAGAACAAGGGGATACTGCATGGTTTAAAGTCAAGAAAGGTGTTTGTCGAGTTTCTATCCTTTCACCATATTTATTCAATTTGTATGCTGAGCAAATAATCTGAGAAGTTGGACCATATGAAGAAGAATGGGGCATCAGAATTGGAAGAAGATTCATTAACAACCTGCAAGATGACACAACCTTGCTGAAAGTGAAACGGACTTGAAATGCTTACTGAGGAAGATCAAAGACTACAGCCTTCAGTATGGATTACACCTCAACATAAAGAAAACAAAAATCCTCACAAGCGGACCAATTAGCAACATCGTGATAAATGGAGAATGTATTGAAATTGTCAAGGATTTCAATTTGCTTGGATCCACAGTCAATACCCATGAAAGTAGCAGTCCAGATATCAAATGACATATTGGGTTGGGCAGATATGCTGCAAAAGACCTCTTTAAAGTATTAAAAAGCAAAGATGTCACTTTGAGGACTAAGGTGTGCCTGACCCAAGCCATGGTATTTTCAGTTACCTCATATGCATCCAAATGCTGGACAATGAATAAGGAAGATTGAAAAAGAATTGATTCCTTTGAATTATGGTGTTGGTGAAGAATATTGAATATACCATGGACTACCAGGAGAAGGAACAAATCAGTCTTGGAAGAAGTATAACCAGAATGCTCCTTAGAAATGAGAATGGTGAGACTTCATCTCAGGTGTTTTGGACATGTTATAGGAAGGAACAGTCCCTGGAGAAGAACATCAAGGTTGGTAAAGAAAAGAGTTAGTAAAAAAGAGGAAGACCTTCAGCAAGACGGATTGGCACAGTGGTTGCAACAATGGGCTCAAACATACCAATGACTGTGAAGATGGCACAGGATCAGGCAGTGTTTTATTCTCTTGTACACAGGGTCGCTATGAGTTGGAACTGACTCCACGGCACTTAAAAACAACTAACAACAACAATTCACTGATGAATGTGTCTCTCATGAGGCAAAAGAAAATAAAAACTCTTCTCCACTAACCTCCTCCTCATTATATCATTTGTTAAAATGAGACTATAGTAAGTTTGATTTAGATAGGATGGTGAGATATCTTTTTTTTTTTTTAAATAATGCTTAATCCTAGACTGTGTAGGAGCCAAGGTAAGCTATGTCCCTCAAAGACAATGTCTTAAGGCCCCTTTTCTTGTAATGGGAAGAGCACTGACTTGAGAGAACATACCTATGGAGCTTACGTCTTGGTTGTATAATGTCCTAATTGTACATGATTTTGAATATTTAGTCTCTGTAGGGCTAAACATTCATGGACCATTATTTTGACTCATGCATTCTGAAGTATAATAGAAACAATGTACATGGGTATGTTTAGAATATAGCAAATATTCAAAGTACTATATACTTTTTAATAAGCCTGATATTATGTATTATTAAATGAAAGAAATATACTGTAAAATCAAGAGGCCATCTGAAAACATATATCTACAATTGGCCCCAATCACCCTATATGCAAGAAGAGTTGCATCCTCTCTGTTGATCTTCTCATTATCCCATTGGATGAATTCTAAAATCACTGCATTAATTATGATCAAAAACTTGGCACAGGAGAGAAGTCCTCTAAAGGTATGAGAATGTATTCATGTCACATAATGAGTTGGGTCACTTGTTTTACTGTCAATAAGAATGACATTTACAAAACAAACTTGCAAATATAATCGGTAGGATTATACCATGATCTTCCACGGAAAATCTTTATTCTTAAGATTTCTAGAGTTTTTGTTCAAGTTCTCTACAATCCTGAATCAGATTCTTGGTATGTGTCTCTCCCTCTGGTTGTAGTTGCAAATTTTCTTTAATATTCAATAAACTATGTTCAAAATATTATGAAACAGAGCATATCCTCAATTTCAGCAAGCTTATTATTTGGGAAAACATGAATCTATGTGTTTATGTGTAAGCCTTTTTTCAAGGCAAAGATAATAACTCCAGCTTGCAAAGTATTTCATCAGGTTTATCTCTTGCCTTACTAAAGATAATTCCGAGAAGAAAAATCTCATAAGTGGCTATTAATGAGTCATTTCTAGTTGCTTTATTGACTAGAGTAACCAAGATAAGATTTTAGAATTGAGTACTACCTGGAAGGAAACCAGGCTGCAAAAATAGTGGGAATTGAAAATTTGAGTCATTTTAGTTTTATCTGTGAACCTACCAAAATACAACTTGAGAAATAGGTGAATTCTTCAACTTTATGTGACCTCTCAGAGTCCAATTTCAAAGTGCGTTTTCTGTCTTTTGTCTCTTTGCCTTATGTTCACTGTACTTTTCTATACTGTTTTATTTTCTATTGTCTTGTATAAAACAAGACCATACATTCTGCAGACTCTCAAGAAACTCACGAGGATGAGGCTAATAGACTCGACTCCCATTGTCATAGATTCAGTATAAAATAACCAAAATTGTAGGGATGTTGTCTAAATACAGACGTGGGTATGACAAATCCCCCTCTGAACTGCAAATTCCAATATATTGTAGCTGAGCATCACTGGAGACGTAAGCTAATTAGTCAACTGACAGAAAAGGTTTCAGGTTTTTGACACAAGGTGTAGTGACACCTAAGCAATAGACCTGTCCCATGGTGTTTTACAACATGTCATGGTGATATCACAGAACGTACGGAAAGCCCTTTAGATGATCTGCTACACCATCTTACACAATGGGTTCATGAAGAATGTAAATAGCTGCTGATCAATTTGAATTAGCCTAACTGCTGGCAGACAGTTGCAAATAACAAGAATAGTACATTCGGGCTGGCTTCATTGTAAATACACTAGGGCAGAGGAGACAGAATCAAAATTAAATGTGACACAGAAATTCTGTGTTAAGGATCTGGGGCAACAGTCTACCTTGCACTTGATCTAAATGAGGTTTGAGTAGATTGGGTGGTATCAAAAGGTTTGTGGCAGATATTCATGTTGAATGACCCTAGAAGATCACAAAATGCAATGAGGAGACAAGGTAGTAATAATCCTAAGGCACCATACTTGGGATGGAGCTCTGGGGGTGTAGTGGTTAAGAGCTTGGCTGCTAACCAAAAGGTTGGCAGCTTGAATCCACCAGCTGATCCTCGGAAACCCTGTGGGGCAGTTCTACTCTGTCCTGTGCAGTCACTATGAGGCAGATCGACTCTTCAGGATTGGGCTTAGTTTTTGGTTTTATACTTGGAATAATAATATTATTAAGAAACGTATTAGATTCTAACATTACTCATTGGTTGTCATTCTTTAACTTTTTTTGTTATTGAAAATGATTTGAAATGTGATGCTTTCTTTACCCAGAATTATGCCTGCATGCCTGTATTGTTGAACCAGTGTTTTCAGAAGTGGCCGACACAATTAATAAATACGAATTTTGTAATTATTCCGCACAACTCCAGAGGGCACTATCAACATATTGTAACTATGAAATACATTTACTATGTATTTTATCCATAAAAGAAAAGTAATTACTTCTTAGCATAAACTATTGCAACTTATTCAAACAGTCTACTCTACAGTCACAACCCTTTGGAGGCTTTTAAACATAGATTAATCACATACTCAACTTTTGCAGCAATAATTTAACGCAGGTCTCAATAAAGTAAATGCCTTTATGGGGTAGTAGAGGAAAATGGAAGCTGTTGATGGAAAGAAAAATGAAGATAGGCTTATTGACTTAAATATATTTTTAAGCTATTGTATTTAAATATTTAATCTCTCAATCTTCAGAAAAGGAAGTAGCTTTATTTATTTATTTATTTATTCTATTGCTTACATAAAATTGGCCATGGTACTTGCAATTGAATGTGATGTCCTCACACTCCTTTCTTTAGTTTTTTTTTTTTTTCCCTTATTATTAAGGGTCTTAAACCCGCTGAGTTCTATGATGAGACTGTCACCACCAGAAACATGGTGAGAAGGAGTAGGCCTTGAGAAGTCTGTGAGATGGAGGGTATAAGGGCTGTCATCATGTTTTCATTAGCCCTTGAACAAAGACCCCTTGGCAGGAGAAAGTCAACCTGTGAAAAAATTTTTAAAAACTACAGATACTCAACCTTTTAGATTTTTGTCATAGGTGGCTCCAAAAACAGATCTATGAAGCTACCTCTTTCCCAAGACCCTGGAGAGAGCCAAGAAAATTGGTCTCAGTGTTTCTTGTTATCATTCCAGTAGTACTATCTTGGGAAGAATGTATTTCCAAGAAAGTATGTTCAGTTCTGGAAATGCTAATGGGTTGGCAAGATTCCCCCAAGTCTTTCTAGCTTGAGACGAAGAATGAGGGCAGAGTGCAGCAAGTTACTGGGAATACTTGTATTTCCTAAATCCTCCAAACTGCTTACCTACTGATCTCCAGTGCTTTGCTCTTCTGTGACACAAGGCTTATTCCTGGGAACTTGAAATTGCTTTAATGGTTAATGTGGTGCTAGGGACATGCCGCTACCTGTACGTGTGCTAAAACTTACATGCATGCTCACCCAAAATAAAACATGTTTGCTTTTTCCTACCAGTAAAGAGGAAGTAGATTGAGATTCAAGTTTATTTAGGGAGGCGATCATGCTGAGAGGCAAATGAATGGCCACGGTGGGGAATTTATTTCTCCTGCTGAAAAAGCAAGGGCTAATAATAATTGAGGTTATTTGCAAAATGCACAGCTTTACAATAATCATATGATACCTAGTAATTTTGAAATTGAGGTAAAAAAAAGGAAGCACTTCAGAAGCCGGAATTATGAAAATCAAGAAGTTGCTTAAAATATTTGAGGGTGTGCTTAGAGAATCAAATGCCATATGTTTTATTTGCTTCTGAAGAGAGATCATATTTTCTTTGGAACAAATTGCACACACAGGTGTTTGATATGGGGTTTATAAGCTATCAAGAGGAGCCAGAATGTTTGGAGTTGTAGTAGGAGGTGTTAATTTGGGGACGGTGGTGACAGAGGGAGGGATGGAGAGAACAGAATGAGTAGAGGGGAGGAAGTAAGTTTCTTAGCTATATTTGCAAACTGGGTGGAATTGTTAGAAATTACCACCTGAGGGTAAACCCACCCTGATTTATACAGTCAGGTTAGAATCTATTTATCAGCTGCTTTGCTTATGAGTCACTGGTGTAAGAGAAATAATAGAATTAAGATACATATTTGCTTGTTCTGTGTCTCTTCCTATTATATAGAAACTACAAATGAAGTGAGGTTAATAGCTGCTTCTCTCACTCGCAGGTCCCTATAGAAACAAGTATCACACAGGTTATCGACGAGAAAACTGAGACAGATTGCAGTGACTATCTCCTCAATAACACACAATACTCCTGGTACTGACAGATCCTGATACCGAAGGCATCAATGTCATAATCTCTCCAGGGGAAATATAAAATATTTTTGCAACGGAGTCTGTAAGGAGACATTAGCAGTGCAAATGGAAGCAGGTTCATAAAGTAAGCTAGACACTTTGGCATTACAGAGTCATGACTTCAGAATGTCACCACCACCAACAACAAACAATTACAAAGACCAAAACCAGTTTGGCCAGCGAGAATTAGGCTCAGTCCACATATTTTATGAAACTATAGTGATTTCTCTTACTCATATACAGACTGCCATGGTTTGGTCTATGTTATACCTAAATGTCCTAATAGAAAGAGTAAATATTTAGCTATATTTAATAACACAACTTCTGAGTAGACTGTATCATATCACCAGAATGAGCCTTTTCTGGGGAGGCTCTCAGCAGATTGGTATAAAATGGTCTATGTCTCTCTTTAACCTCCCTTTTGTTTCTCTTCTAATTGGGAAGGCTTCAGAAGCAGAAAACTATTCAGGTCTGAAAGGCAACCTTTTAGACACTCTCTGAAAGCATATTTAACGAATGCATTCAAAACAGTTAACTGTTATAGTCAAGGAATTATTTACATCAAACAGAAAAATTAATTTTTAATTCTCAAAATTACATTATACTCTTAATTCTAACAGATTGTTTTTGAAGCCCTGGATATAAATTGTTTGAGTATTTATTATTTCTCTTTGAATAAATATTAAATCATTAAGTTAATTTCAACTGTGCTAAATTTTTTGAAACTAAGTACAAAAACTCATGTTTTTTTTTTAAATTTTCTTGAAAGATAAATTTCTTTTTAACTTTCTTAGCAATATGATGAATGAATATTAGAACATTCCCGAAGAATTTGTTGCTGAAATTTGCCAATGGCAAAAATAGGATATTAAAATCCTAAGACAGCCACTTTTGTTAGACAATAACTTGTAGCAAAGTCTATGTCATGGCAGGTCAACATGAAGAGAGCTCTTCTCAGTGAATTCAATGCTATGTCCATTAGTAGTTTTTTAAGGGAAGCACTCATAATTGATTTGAATGATCTGAAAATACCCTTTTGTTGAAACATAATTTGACTTGTGTCCTGTCCATTTTTGATAGAATATTTCTTGTAATTTCAGGAGTCCGATGAATTAAAAACCACTAAGGAAAATAATAGGCTAATTGGGACAAAAGTTACTAATGATATGTGAATCTTGTGTAAACCTGAAACTAGTTACTGGTGATATTTCAATCTGTAGCAAACCTAAAACTCTATAATAATTCTTTTTGTTCTGATTGTAATTACTTGAAATTATGTGTGGTGGTAAAACAAGGGGGTTGGACTGCAGTCATTTGTTATTGGTAAATTCCCAAACTGGATGACTCAGTAGCATATAACCAACCCGATCTGTAGCAATTTTACAAACATAAGGGCTGCTGATAATTATGGCATATACAATTCAGTAGTGAAAAGAGAGATTTTAATACAATAATGTTATCATTTTCCCTGTGTTATTCTTTATTTTTGCTTTCTTCCAATGTTTTATTTACCCCAGTGCCAGTGCGTACTGTTTCTTTGCCGGTCTTCAAACCTGTGCATTTATTCACAAGATTTTAAAACATAGTTAAACAGATAAGAGAACAAATTGCTTTCTTTGGAAAATCTGGCAATGTTAAATGGTCACAAAATAAGAGGCACAACAGAGATGTGGAAATATCTTTTTGTCTTTTGCCTGTAAGATCTTTTATTTGTGAGTAATTGACCTAAGGTTATAGCGGGTTACTACCTTGTTCATCTCTTTTTTTTTTTTTTTAAAACTAAGGATGAGCTGTGATGGAGGGGTGTGGAAGTGGGGAAACTTTCTCTTTCCAAAATAGTCCCTTGTAGATGACCAATAATAAGCATACTTATTTTTCTTACTTGTATCAGTTTGCTTTTTTTTTTTTTATTTTAACTATTTTTAATGAAATTCTTATGTATGTACCTTTAAGATACTGAGGGAGTCCCTGGGTGGTGCAAATGCTTAAGGTACTCAGTTGCTAACTGAAAAGTTGGACGTTCAAGTCCCCCAAAGACTCCTCAGAAGAAAGGTCTGAAGGTGTCCTTCAGAAATACCAGCTATTGAAAAGCCTGTGGTGCACAGCTCTGACACACACAGGGAGGTGCAATTAACTTGAAGACTGAGCAAGTATATTTAATTCTAATGTGAACTGTGTTTTTTGTTTCTCGTGTTTGAATTTTTTACTGAGTGGAATTGTCTCCTGTCTTTTTTATTGGTTTGTGTTATTATTTTGCTTTTTAAGGAAACCATCTAGAATAAAGACTTTGACTACTTAGCTCAACTTCATAAAATCATTCAGTGCTATTTTATAGCTATGTTCAAAACTGAAGGTATATTCAAAGAGGCAAACATTTTTTCACCAAAACCAGCATCTAAGAACTTGCCCAATACAATGCATTCAGGATTTTCTTCAACAATCATTCGTGCAGTAATTTCTAATGGATACGGATATATAATTAGAAATTATAACACATACATGAACTGTACTAGTCTTCATGGGCTCTTTAGTATCTTCAGAGGGGATTTTGAAATACTCATTATACCTATCACCTCAATCTGAAATTAATAAGTTGGGATTTCATTTTCTACTACTGATTAAAATAGTTTGAAATTTAAGAATAACTAATGCCTGCACTTTTATCCCTTTGCCTTTAATAACAATTATTTTATGGCAACTGATTAATTATAAAAATAAAGCTTATATTTAGATTACATACTGGGATATTATGTCATAAGTGAGTTATTAGTCATAAGTGGGATATTAACTATGATACTTACTTTTCAAAGGTAAAACATATCTTGTTCTACTTTAGGTCACGTCATATTATTTTCAGTCATTATCCAGGTAATGTTCTCCAAGAGTCACTGATAATTAGGATAATTAGAACTAAAGGCATTAATCTTTTCCAAAAGAATACCATTTCCAAACTGTATGGGTTTAAGCCAGAAGAGCAGAAACCAGACCAGTATGGAGCCAAGTTTGGATGACTCAACATAACAACACTGAGATGTGATGGTGTTGGCATATTGACATCATCGCTCCCTCGGGACCAATCTTTGGAGTGCAGGTGGCAAGGCTAGACTGATCTCATAGAAAATTAGCGATCCATAGAAACCAACTTTTTCAGGGACTAGAAGAACTACTTTCCTGCCTATTCTCATCACTAAACTAAAGGATCTATGCAAGAAGCATTTCACTATTAAGTTTAGCATGTTAGGTAACTTAGGACCAAATCTCCTACTTGACCATGACAGCATCTCTTCAGCTATTAATTAAAACTTCAAATACCAGTTGGGCCAGCATCTCCTGGAATAACCAAACCATCAATGTGTGCCAACCACCATTATATTTCTGGCAACCATTCGGTGGAAAAATTTCTCTCCTCCCTCCCTTTCTCCCTTCTTCCCCTCGTCCCTTCTTTCCTCTGTTCTTGTGTCCTTCTGTCCTTCGTTTCCTTTTCCTTCTTAACAAAGTAAAAATGTATTTGTTTGCTAGTATGTAGACTATATATCAAACCTTAATGATATATACTGGTTGGATATAGAAGGTATTGTGTAAATCGAAGTTCTTGGGATAATTTCTCGTTCATGTAACCTGAACTTATTTGGTAAATATATTACAATTATACAGCTAAACATGTATAATTTCATAAAATAAAATTCTAAAAAGAATCTTCTAATACTTTTTAAATATACACCCTCAAATAAAACCACCAAAATCTATAATTGTCTTTAAGATCCAGTCTCAACTGTTGGTTAAAAGTTGTTAGGATGGTGCCAAAACCAAGTAAATTGGAGTGAATATGTGACGCAATAGTTATTAAAAAGCCAAACCTAATCCAAACTTGATTCAAGGCATGCCCAGTTGCCAGTGTCTGATTCCTTCTTAGGTATCTGATTCCTTGAGGTGTTTGTATATTTGTATGTGTTCTAAGTATGAACACTAAATGCATGAAGACAGAAAATTTTAAATCTAAAAGAAAGAATAAATAACATAATCTATTAATAATAAATGCTCATTTGTTAGTAATTACTCCTGAGTTTTCAAAAAGATGTCATGATTCACACACAGTGAAAAAACTGAAAGTCAGTCTTTTGGTACAAAAACATGGATGCTTAAGGTAATCATTTGTTTGTGGAAAGAAGGAGGGGATGCTATTTAGTGCTTTTAGTTTATCCTGAGTTGGATAGGTTATCAATGACTTGAAAACTTGAAAGATGAAAATCTATTAGTAGTCGCCATTTGAAATGCAGGCCGTTTCCTTCTTACAGTCGCTCATTACAAAATTACCGCTCACCACACAAGGTTCCACAAGTAAACGTTCTTCCATTTGGATGGCCTTCCTAGAGCCTCGCAATGACAGATGGTTTGGTTAATTACAAAATTAAACTTTGTGCTATTGAGACATGATTTCAGTGAATAATATTTTCCAGACAGAGTTTAATAAGTAGCCTGCGGTTGAGTAGCCTTTTGCCCAAAAAAGGGAACCAGGTCTCTGTGACTACCTTCTACATTCGGAAAGCATGAGGGTAGAGGATGTTAACTTGACTACCCGAGGAACTTAGTTCCAGTAACCTTATCAGGGTCTGACGGAGTGACCCCACCCTAAGAGTTGTGAAAGAAGGACTGTTGAAATAGCACCTGGCATTTCATGCTGAACTCCTGTAACACTTGCTGATTCACTGACCACAGTGAGGGGAAAGTACACTGGATGTTCAGCTGGCCTTCCTGGGTGAGTCCTGCTGGTAAACATGGACTCATCTGAGAAATCACAGGTTTTAACTTTCACATGCAGAAGCCTTGACTTTTTTGAAATGTGGGTGAAGCAAAACTTTTTTTTTTTTTTTAATGCTGAAATTCACAAAAATTAAAACTAGAAATCTAGACATTAGTAAAAGGAATATGTTTTGCAGTCACGAGCCCTGTTTGTTGTCCATGTATTTCTTATTAAAAGGTAGTTGAGAAAATCAGTATCCAGTATGATCAGAGGTCTGATTTTTGGTGAGCAAATGTTCTCCAGGTAATTTGGGTGCTCCTTGAAGACTCTGTGGGGCAGTTCTACTCTGTCCTGTAGGGTTGCTGTGAAGCGAAATCAACTCAATGGCAACAGGCTTTATTTTTTTGGCATGCTTGACTGTGTGGTGCAGAGCTTGGCTACTAACTAAAATGTCAGAAGTTCAAATCCACCAGCTACTCCTTGGAAACCCTACGGAGCAGTTCTACTCTGTCCTATAAGGTCACTATGAGTTGGTGGTACAGGTTTGGTTTGGTTTTCTTTTATGCTTGGCTATGCTTGACTAACTTGAATGAGCTAAATAAAGACCTGATGCTTAGTCCACTTGTGAAATCTTAACTTTAGAAATATTATTTGATTTAGAAAGTAGGGTCAGGCAGGAATTACTTAGATCTTTAATAAGTTAGAAAATTGCTAATGCGTGAAGTGATCTACAAAATTTTGCTTTCACTTTTTCTTATATGTGTTCTTAAAGAAATAAGTATAGCTAAACATGTAAATACTAGATTTATAGCGAGACTAGTCAGCACTGTAGTGTGCTTTCTCGCCAAGAAATTAAAAGAAAGATAACAATAATTCAACAGATTTTCTGTTCAATAAATCGATCACCTCCTTGACTAAGTCAAATGCTGTGAAAATGGGTGATAAATGAGCTGCCATCAAGAAAACATCCAAATAAATACCCCATTATGAAAATTCTTCTGTTCCATTTTCTTAATTATATCGTCAATGCTTTCTGGAAATGTTAGTTACATGATGGTACTTTTTCATCTTTGTATCACTACAGGAGGAATCCTGGAGGATTCAAACAATTAATGCTCAACTACTAACTGAAAGGTTGGTAGTTGGAACCCAGCCAGGTGTGCCTGGGGAGAAAGGCCTGGTCATCTGCTTCCAAAACATCACAGCCTTGAAAACCCTATAGAGGGAACTTCTACGCTGAGTCACATGTGGTTGCCATGAGTCAGAATCAACTCAATGACAACTGGTTTGTTTTTTTTATATCACTATAGGAAACTTATCACATATTTAATAGAAAAAAATTAAATCTATAAATGATGAAACTCGTACTTTTGGGAATACTAACATAAAAATTTAAAACAATTCAACAAGTATTTACTTTTTGTGTTTGTATACACACGCATATACATAGAGACAGAGAGAGAGAGCCCTGGTGGTACAATGGTTAAGTAGTCCTGGGCTGTTAACCAAAATTGGTGGTTCCTAAGCACCACAGGTTCCTCGGGAGAAAAGACCTGGTGATTTGCTCCTGTAAATATTACAGCTTAGGAAACCCTTGGGGCAGTTCTACTCTGTCACATTGGGTCTCTATGAGTTGGAATTGTGGGTATCTATGAGTCAGAATTGACTTGACAGTACCTAACAACAATATAGATGCTATTGCCATGGAGTCAATTTTGACTCATAAGCGACCCTATAGAACAGAGTAGAACTACCTCATAGGGTTTCCAAGGAGCAGCTGGTGGATTCAAACTGCCAACCTTTTAGTTAGCAGCTGAGCTCTTAACCACTGTAACACCAGGGCTCCATATGTGTGTGTGCATGTATATATACACACACACATAAATACTGTTTAGTTGATAAAACCAACAGATTACATATGTCCTCACAGAATTAAAAAACAATAACAATTTATTTTTAAGAGTGATAATGCAGGCGGCCTAGGGGCAGAATTGCAGTAAGTGAGTTGTAAAGTTCATTAGAAAATCATAATAAAAGTACAGAAGCAATAATTTCTATGATCAGGGTATTCCTATAAGCTAGTGGACAAGCATAGGAGAAAAGTGAGTTAACTTTGATCGCACACACACCTCTTCTACACTCTGTACACTATTACATTTCACCTTAACGACAATTCATGGCAAAACCTGGGAAACCAAATCTCTGGAATTTGTGAAATCATTAAAAGACAGACAGAAAGATAGTAAGTCTTATCAATTTATGAAGACTTTCTTTACGGTTTAGTGTATGTTTTATTTTTTTAGGTCAACTTTACTGAAGGATAATATAAACACCATACACCCATTTTAAGCATATTGAAAAAGGTGTGCACCTATGTAACCATGTAACACCCAACACAATCAATACAGAATCTTGTCATCAACCCCAAAATACCTTTCCAACAGCCCTGAAATATGCCTTCCACAATAGACCCCAGGAATGCACTGATATGACAGGGATTTTTTCATTCATGTATTTCATATGCAAGCCTTTTTTTTTTTTTTTCTCCCCTCTAAGCTGCAATAAATTTCATTGAATTTCATCCACGACTTGATGATCTATTCATTTGTTCATGGACATTTGGATAATATCCAGCTGTTGACTGTTATAAGTAAAGCTTCTTTAAATATTTATTTTTAAGTTTTAGTGTGGACATATACTTTTGTTTATCTTAGGTAAATATACTTTTACCTTTGGTTTCTTCTTGTTTTTATTTTAGGCTGTCTCTTACAAACTGCGTAAAGCTGTTAGTACTTTTTTTTTATTTCCATCTGACAACCTTTGTCTTTTTAGATTTATATGATTACTGAAACATGTAGATTAATTCTTACCATTTTATTTAGAAATTTCTATAATTTTAAATTTTGCTAGGCATATTTTTTCTCTATCTCTGATCTTTTGAATGTTTTCAGACAATCCCCCGCATTCCATTATCCATTCTCTTTTTGTCTATGCTATTTTTAGAAATTATACTTTTCATTTTCTCAATGGTTCCTCTAGAAAATTTTAACATATGAATTCAACTGAACAAATTCTTTTCTTGTTGTTACATGCCTTCAAGTCAATTCTGACTCAGAGTGACCCTATATGACAGAGTAGAACTGCCCCATAGGGTTTCATACACTGTTATCTTCACAGGAGCAGATCACCCTCTCTTTTCTTCTGCAGAGCCTCTGGTGGGTTCCAACTGCCAATCTTCTGGTTAACAGAGGAGTCTTCAACCATTGCACCACCAGGGCTGCTTATGCAGATTCTACAGATCCTATTTTACCCTTACCTCTAATAATATTGGTGCTTCATAATTAGCTTTAATTACCCAAACTGTCTTTTATATTATTATGACTCAATATTTTAATTTTACTTTTAACTCTAGAGAGTATTTAACACTGTAATTGATTTATACAGTCTGTGTTTCTTTAGCATTAAAACCAAACCCAAACCTGTTGCCATTGAGTCAATTCTGACTCATAGCAACCCTAAAGAACAGAGTAGAACTGCCCCATGGGGTTTCCAAGGAGTGGCTGGTGGATTCAGACTGCTGACCTTTTGATTAGCAACCAAGCTCTTACCCACCACGCCGTTTTGCATTATCACACAACATAAAATGTACTATAACCGTCGCTCTCCATGACTTGCTGCTTTTCTTATTGTCCTTCAGAAGTCATTTTCTTTATTGTTTTTAGTAGGGCTATATGGAAGGGGTTTCTATAGACAGCTAGTTCCATATTGCAGGAGATAGACCTCCAGGACTCAAGAGCATGTGTTTGAAGTTGAGGACAGTTAAATATTCAAGACTACTACAATTCTTTTCACCATTCCAAAATCAGGAATGGCATCCATTGTCCAAATGGAGAGGTGATAGTAAAATATAAATTGTTTTCAACATGAACTAGAATTGTAATATGCAAAATACAGTTGATAAGAATGAGAAATACTTTTTAATCATAAATAAGTTTAATATCAGAAATCTTCACATAACAAACATTAAAAAATTCAGTAAACAGACTACTGCTCAAGTATTTATTCACTCGAAACATAAAATACCCATACTAAAATTCTACTCAAGATCTTGTTTAAACAGAACACAATTATGTTTAATGTAAAATAATTATTTCTGTTTTATTTTCCAAATTTAGTCTCTGATCAATTCCTTGTATAATTTCTTCGGCTTTCTATTTGCAGCCCTCTCTTTGCTTTGCTTTATTATTGAAACTACATCTACGTACCGATATACGCAACAAGTTTACAAACAGCTATTTCACAACTTTGGACAAGATGCTGTGAAATGGAATTGCATTTGGAACCTGCTTCTTTCCTTCTGGGCAAGGAGTTTTTCTACTTCTTTCCATTCTAATTGACTTAAATATAAATTCTATTAAGTGTGGGAAAGTGGAAGAGCTTTTTCCACAGTGTGCTTTAAGTGGCCCTGGTACAGGATACAGACAGCTCTTTTATTTGTCATCATCAATAAGATCAGATAAGAAAAAGTTGGTGGATCAATTGCATGCTAAAATCATTAACTCGTTTTTCATGTAAAGTATTATCTAGCCTTTGAAGTTTTCGTCTGTTGGCAAAAAACAGATATATACTGTAATTTTTTCTATAAATTACAGTGGTTTTGTGATCTCTTTTAAATCTACACATTAAAAGAAAGATATTGCAAAAATTCTACATACACTTTTTAAAATAGTAAGAGCTATTTTGGAGAATATGCATTTGGGCCAGAGAAATAAAATATGAATTCTCAAAGGTTTAATGCTATCCTTTTTTTATGCCAATTATGGTATAATTGCAGAATATTTCTGTTTTATAATGTTACTGTTTGAGACTCTTTTTTTCTACAGAATGTACAATGTTAAGAGAGAGTTTGAAGATATATTTATTATAATTATTAATAACACATAAAAAAGATATACAGATATACTTTTTTACCTTCAAGTTGAATAGTTAATATTGGCATTTGAAAAAAAAAATTTATGTGTGCTTCTAGTATCTATTCTAGGAGTTCTGATGGTACAGCGGTTAAAGCCCTCCACTGCTAACCGAAAGGTCACCAGTTCAAACCCGCTAGCCACCCCGAGGGAGAAAGATGTGGTAGCCTGCTTTCGTAAAGATTCACACACCAAACTCACTGCTTTGGAGCCGATTCCTACTCGTTGCCACCCCTGGGGTTTCCAAGGCTGTAAATCTCTACTGGAGCAGACTGCCACATCTTTCTCCCCAGGAACTGCTGGTAGTTTTGAACTGTCAGGCTTTCAGTTAGCAGCTGATTCCTTTAACCACTGAGCCAACAGGGCTCCTTCCCTAAAGATTACAGCCTTGGAAACCCTATGAGGCAGTTCTACTCTGTCCTATAGGGTGGCTATGAGTCGAAATTCACTCGAAGGCAAGGAGTTTCGTTTAATATCTATTCCGGTAATTATAAAACTAAAAACAAAATAATTGATTGGTATTATAAAAGATGTCAATTGGACTATATATATTCAGAGCAAATCAAGCACCCACTGCCATGAAGTCCATTCCAACTCATAATGAGCCTATAGGACAGAGTAAAACTGCCCCCATAGAGTTTCCAAAGGGTGTGAATCTTCAAGGAAGAGGACTGCCACATCTTTCTCCCGCAGAACGCCTGGTGGGTTTGAACTTTTTGGTTAGCAGCTGAGTGCTTTAACCACTGCGCCAACAGGGCTCCTTGGAAAGCAACCAATTTACTTAAAATAATTGAACATTTCAGCTGCTTTCTGAGACCTTTTGAACTGAAATTATTGTCAATGATATCAGTTGCCTCATATGCATTTGAATGCTGGACAATGAGTAAGGAAGACCTTTGAATTATGGTGTTGGCAAGAGTATTGACCATACCATGAGCTGCCAGAAGTACAAACAAATCTGTCTTGGAAGAAGTAGAGCCAGAATGCCCCTTAGAAGCAAGGATGGGGAGACTATCTCATGTGATTTGGGCATGTTATCAGGAGAAAGCAGTCCCTGGAGAAGGACATCATGCTTGTTAAGCAGAGTATCAGCAAAAAAAAAGGAAGACCCACAACAAAATGGACTGACACAGAGGCTGCAACAATGGGCTCAAGCATAACAAAAATTGTGAGAATGGTGCAGGACCGTATGGTGGTTCACTTTGAGTCCAAACTGACTTGATGACTTTACCTAACATAGTAACAACACAACAATTTTTCCCAAAATATTTTCCTATGATTTTGCTCATGTCAGTAGAGGTTCAGTTTCCAACGTTGAAAACATCTAATTTTTTCTAATGTAAATAATTGGTGAATTTGAGCTATATATACAAAAATAATTGAGTAATTTTCATTCTCTTGATTGGTTGTATCAGCCATAAAATAAGCACTCAAGTCAATATTAATGGTTTTCATTTTCTCTTTTAGAGTAAAGTAAGCATTTTCTCATAAAATAAAGCCTTTTATTATCACAAAAGTCATAAATGTGTTGTATAAATTAATGCAATTTAGACAAACAAAATAAAGCATTATATTCTCACTACTAGAAATACCGTCTGCAGGTATTTAGTGTACGTTTTCGTGTCTATTTACATGCAAACCCACACAGACGCACAGCAAAAAATTTACCTCTATTTTTTTGTTTTTGTTTTTTTTTAATAAACTTTAAAAATTTTATAATAGTTTTAGATGTATACAAAAGTTGCAAAGGCATTGCATCTCTTTTGTAACATGGTTTTTTTTCTACCATTGATTTCCGTCCTTTCATTTTATTAAGTTCTCTCATCTAGTATATAGACTATATTAACATTTCCTGAAATCAGTATTCAGTTCCAGACCAAGCACTGCCTCTGATTGTTATTCCCTTAAGCAGCATTTAACTTAGTACAGTCCCTTTTTTATAAAAAGACAAAGTCAGTTACCCCACAGCATGCTCTACCTTCTGGATTTGTTGGCCTGCTTGTTTTTCTTTCTTTAGTGTGATTTTGGCTGACTCATTTTTCTTTGGTATTCCATTGTGTGGTCTAAGTGAAGCAATTGTTCTGAGATAGGAAAATTGGATTTTCTTCTCACTCTTTATAATACTGTGACATTGAGACAGTCAGTTAACCGCTCTGCACCTCAATATTTTTACCTATTTAAAAAAATAATAAGCTGTTTTGATTTGAAGACTAATATTAATGTCATTTCCAAATTTTTGACTTTAAAATTACATTGATATACAGAAATAAGTCAATCTGAGCATATATTTTAATCATGTTTAGTGTCACTTACTCAACATAAACATTTTTATCCAGGGCTATTAAATGCAACTGGCCTTCTGAGTATAATAAAAATGAGTGTTGATGATTGTAATTGAAATAATTAGAAATTTAATATAATCTTTTAAATGGTTATCATTAAAATAGTTATGATGACATATTTTGCATGAGGTTATCTTAGGTATTTATTTATTTAAGTGCTCCTTTAAGCAATTTTAAAATTACTTGTAGTTTTGAAATTACTTGTAGCAAAATCTATCTTGGTAAATGCTCCTTTTGCATTTGAAAATAAAGTATATTTTGCTGTTGTTGGGTGGAGTCTTCTATAAATATCCATTCAGACTAGGTGCTTCCATAATTTTACTGAATTTTTTTTTTGTAGTATCAATTACTACTTGTATCAATTTCTGATAGAAGAGTGTTGAAGTCATTATAATTATAGTTTTCTTCAGTCCCATCAGTTTTTGCCTTATATATTTTGAAGTTCTGTTGTTAGGAACATACATATTTAGGATTGATATGTCTTCCTAGAGATTTATTCCTTTTTCATGATGTAATGTTCCTTCCATTCCCTGATAATCTTCCTTGTTCTAAAGTCAGCTTTGTCTGAAATTAATATAGTTATCCCAAATTTTAGGAAATGGGGCAGTTCTGCTCTGTCCTATAGGGTCGCTATGAGTTGGAATCGACTCAATGGCACTGGGTGGGTTTTTATCCCAAATACCCTTTGGTTAGTGTTGACACGGCATATCTTTTTCCATCCTTTTATTTTTAATGTAGCTATGCCTTTCTATTTGGATTTTTAATACTATATAAGTAGGCCTTGTATTTTATCTAATGTGACAATCTCTGGTCTACTGATTTGTGTGTTTAAATCATTCATATTTCAATGAGGTTATTGATATGAATTAAAATATGCCATCCTCACTTTATTCATTTATTCTATGTTTTTACCTCCTTTTCTGTCTTCTTTTGTCTTAATTGAGCAACTTTTATGATTCCATTTGACCTGTTTTTTTTACTTGTTTTTCTTTTTTTTTTTCATTTTCTAGTGCCTGCCCTAGAGTTTAATGACCTACATCATTAATTAATACTAGTCTATCTTCAAAAAATAGTATATAATTTTATGTGTAGTGTAAAGTTCTCACAACAGTATATTCCAATTCCTCCTAACTATCCTTTGTGCTATGCTGTCATACCTTATATTTTAATTACACTGTAGAAACTCAATGAATTGCTCTTTTTTCTTTACACAGTCTGATAAGCTTTAGAGCAACTTGAAATTAAAAAAAAAAAAAGCTTTTTATTTTCATTGCTTTTTATTTCCTTGTGTAAATTCACATTTTCAGTCTCATAATTTTTTTTTTTTTACTTCAAGAACTTAGCATTTCTTATAGAGTAAATGTGTTGCCAAGGAACATGTTTGTTTTTGTCTGTTTGAAAAAGTCTTTATTATTTCTTCATTTTTGAAAGATATTTTCACTGGACATAGAATTCTGAGTTGCAGCTTACTTTCTTTAGCACTTTAAATATGTGAATCTATTGTCTTGTGGTTTTCTTGGTCTCTAAGAGAAGGCTGGTGTAATTATTTTCTTTTTTTCTGTTGTATGTAGTTTTTCCCCTTCTGACTGTCTTAAATATTTTCTCTTTGTCTTTTCTTTTTAGTTGCTTGAATATGATGTCTCTAGAAATGGTTTTGTTTTGGTATTTATCCTGCTAAGTATTCTCTGAGTTTCTTTGATTGGTGGTTTGTTATTTGTCATTCTATTTATAAAATTTTAGGCCATTATTTCTTCAAATATTTCTTATTCCCTGTTCTTCTTTCTTTTCCTCTTGATTTAATAACACTAATGTTAGAATTACTGGTACTGTTCCACAGTGTTTATGCTCAATTTTAATTGTTTTTTCACTCCTCTTTCTCTTTGTGTTTCACTTCGAGTAATTTTTATAAACCTAACTTCAAGTTAACTCATCCTTTCTTTGGCTGTTTTGATATTATTAGCCCACGAAATACTTCATGTTGGTTACTGTGCTTTTCATTTATAGTCTCTCTTACAGTTTCCATATTTCTGTTGAAATTATCCATCTGATTTTACATTTTATCAAACTTTCTCTTAGAATATTTAACATAAAAATCAGAGTTATTTTAAATTACCTAGGTGGCACCTTATGATTGATATGATTTGGAATGACAAGTGAATGATCATTAATAAACATAGGATGAAAATAAAAACAAAGTAAATTTATAAAGCTAAGAAGAATATTATTATTAGTTGATTAGCTTAATTAAATAATCATATGCCAAAAATTGCACATTTAGAAAAAAATAAAAGAAATACAGTAAATATAATATGTTGTATAATATAAAAAGCATTCAAAAAATAACTCTAATTTAGTTGTTTGAACACAAAATTTAATTAAGAGTTTTAGCCCGGACTATGTCACTATTTCTCCATCGCTTTCCATTGCTTTGGGATGTACCATCAATGCCAAAGATGTGTTAGGTAAATTGGACAGAGCACAGTTTATATTCAACCTTACACTCTGTTCCAGGCACTGGCAATCTTAAGTTAACTTCATTAGCTCCTCTTACTTCCTAAAACATCCTTTTTATTTCTCTCTATATCCACTAGTTTGTTTACAGTCCTTCGTCCCTAAAAAAAATTCTTAAAATTTCAAAAGAATAACTGTTTAGCACGCACAGGCACTCACTCAGACACATTTGATATCTATCATCTATCTATCTATCTATCTACCTATCTATCATCTATCTATCTATCTATCATCTATGTACCTATCATCTATCTGTCATCTGTCTATCTATACATCTATCATCTATCTGTCATCTATTATCTGTCTGTCTGTCTATGTATCTATTATCTACCCATCTATCTATCTCTCTATACACACACTACATTCAGGAACAAGACAAAATAGTGTCCTGACATCATGGTGTTCATGTTGGTCTAGGGCTGAAATGGAGCAAAACAAATCAGTAACATTTAGGATACAATGTGATAAAGGCCACAATATATATAGTCCAGTATGCATGTTTCTTCCTTTATAATCTGGTTTTATCCAATCAATCTAGTAAAGCTATCTTTTAGTAAGTCACCAGTGATCTCCCTCTGAATTGTCTGACGCTTTTAATCTCTTTCACCTTGACTTTGCTGTATCACTCAAAATACTCAATTATTTTAATCATTTATTTTCCTTGTATTTGAACTACCCCTGTAGTCTTCAAATATTTTATCAGCTTATTGTTAAATTACAGGCATTGCACATGGTACAAATATTTAAACAATATAAAAAGGTGTTTATTTTTGTGTTTTGCATACACATGCTTTTTTATTTACAAAATTGCATAACGCAGCCACTCTTTTTCTATTGTTTTTGCTTCTCATTCTGATCTGCAAAGAAGAAAGAGTAGGAGATATAACTCTTTCACAACTACCTTCGGTGCTAGGAGATGCCTTCAGGAAGGTATTGTATGGACTGGTTTTTATAGGACCTTCCTATATTTAGTTAGGAAATATTCTCTATAAACATTGCCTATTAGATGTTTCCTTATAACTATTCCATCCTTTCATCTGCGGATTTTTAGTACGTTTTACTTAAAAATATTCTCTTTACAAAGAAGCTTGTACAAGTAAGCTCGTGACTTTGTTGATAATTTAGTGTTTTTTGTATCAGGATGAAACACTATGATAGGCACAGAAATAAATCGGGAGGTTGATAATAAAACTATTTGTCATAATATTGCTACAACAGAAGACTTGACTTGTCTATAACAGTGTTTCCCAATTTTTTTTTTTCGTTATCCTCTCTCCCAAGGAGCCTTTTTTAGTTATTTTTCTCCTAATTCTTCATCACATAAAATTTTTATATTACAAAATACTGTATATCTGTTTATGTCTTGTGACCCTTTTGAAGGTTACAAAGCATTGTAATATCTAAGGTATGTTTACATCCCAAGAACAAATTTTTGCCCCCTTGGGGCAGTATCATTCCCCCCCGGCCCCCTGCTAGAATGCATTGTCTATAAAATCAACTGTCCATGCTAGCTTTACTATATCTCTTTCTCTAGTTTATTTTTAAAAATCAAATTAAAAAAAATCAACAATGACATAAAAACTCTGGGTCCAAATTAAGGAGCTGTTTAGAATAAACTGATTCATGTTTGATTTTGTCTAAATCTTATTCTTATGTTATTATCTGTATATAGCCACAATAATTTAGTTTCATATTAAATACTTTTTAGTTATATAATCTTGTATCATAAATCTGTGGCACTAAAACATGTAGTATTATAAATGGTATACTTTCCCTATTTCCATGAAAAATAATGAGGTTCGATTCCAGTCATAATCTGTAAAGAAATATGTTGGATGATGTGGAGCCAAGTTATGCAAAACAGGTAGGTTTCAAATGAAAGGGAGTGGACAAGATATTCAACAAGTCATGAAAAGCACAAAGAAGTAAGTTAGGGCAACGTAACTCTGAGAACAGAATAGTCTGACATGGACACTTGATGATAAACTCATTCTGCTGAAATGATTACAGTGCATTTGGTAAAAGGTATATTCTCAATATAATCTTAAAATTGTAATCATATGATAAGTACATCTGGAAAATAACAGTCAAAATTAAACTAAACTTTGTCTGGATACTGCAATTTTTACGTGGCTCTGTCAAATGTCAGGCTTCCCTCTCCCTCACCAATTTCAAAAATGTTTCACCATGATTTCAAACAGTGAATCATCCCATCCTGTGCCAACCATCTGTTTTGTCTGCCCCCTCAACAACTCAAATTAGATGATGGAGGGCAGGGTAGGTTCTCGAGAGCAGCCATTAACACTAGCGGAAGGAAGGTTCTGGCAGCAGACTTTCCTTTGGAAATTATGGACCATTAAAACTGGCAAGAAGAGACCTGCAGAACAGGGCACTTAGGAGTAAAATAAGAATATGAATAAGAAAAGTATGGAAAAAATGATTAGAAGATAAATAGATCAACTGATCAAAAAAAAATAAATTAGGAAACAAAGTTCAGAAACTGTAATATAATATAAACAACAAAACAAAGCTCATTGCTGTTGAGTCAATTCTGATTCGTAAAGACCCTATAGGACAGAGTAGAACTGTGCCATAGGGTTTCCAAGGAGTGGCTGGTGGATTTGAACTGCTAACCTTTTGGTCAGCAGCTGAGCTCTTAACCACTGTATCAGTAACCCATATAACAAGACTTGAAAAAATGGGTGAAAACTGGGTCTGGGGAAATGAAAAGGAGCATTGGAAAGGAACTATGCCTGGGAGGAAGTCAAATGTCCTTGAAATATATTGTTGTCTTTCACATTTAAATGTGTTTTGCTGATTAGAATTCATATTTATGAATAGAAGTATAATAAAAAAAAGTATCTTTTTTTTGAAATGGAGTATATTTGAAGAAAAAGAGAGGAAAACTAATGGGGAATTATAGGCATGGGATAACAGACATGCTTTAGGAAAATTCTATGAGATACTATACTATAAAAGAACAATTATCAATTATTGCTAATATTTTTCATAGTTCTAAAAGTTGAGTTTGCTCAACTACGCTGGGTTGCTCAGAGTTTCTCAAGGTTGCAGTTAAATAGTGACTGGGGATGAAGTCATCTTGAAGCCTTGTGTACTGGTATGTCTGGAGTCTGGACTGGATAAACTTAACAATTTTGAGGTTGGAACAGGTGGATCTCCTAGGGCACCTCTATTTCAGTTCAGTTCAGTTCTCCAGCATGGAACCTTCAGGAGAACCAGGCTTTTTACCTGGTGTGTCAGGGTTCCAAAGGCACAGACCCCAAGGCAGAGAGCCAATAGAAGGAAATTGAATTGCCTTCTATTTCTTAGCCTCAGAAGTCCTATAGCAACGTAATAAGGACAGCCCATTCTCAAGGGCAAAGGAATAAGACTCTGCTGCTCAATGAGGAAAGTATCAAAACGTTTGTAGACATGTTTCAAAACTATTACATGATAATCATATTTTTTGGTACCAAATTATAAAATAGACATCATGCATGAGAGTTTATCTAGCACTGAAGGATTTCTTAGACTGTCAGGGCTAAAACTGGGAAAATCCTGGATGAATTCAGAATTGGTCACCTTAGACTTATTTTACAACACAAAAAAATAGGAAAGCAAGACTAGAGAACTATTAAATGAAATTCTCACTACATAAGCCCAGATATGATCTACCAAAGCACATTTTGTGGGAAACCACTAAAAAAAAAGAAAAATGCCTTATGAAAGGAACAATCAATGGTCAGATAAATGAGGGAACGTTGAATACGATCATCCATGCTTATAAAAAAAAATAGACTAACATAATTCAGCCCAGCCTCTCACGAATACCTTTCATCACCAAATATTTCTTTTTCAACTAAACCTTTCTAAATGGAGTATGTTTTGAAAAATGATGAACTTAATACATACAAATTCATTTAAAATGTCTTTAGAGGTATCTCATTGATATGGAGACACCTCTAAGAATCAAAATGTTAATGATTAAATAGCACACTATAGTTGAAAATGCATGCTTTGTGTTCCCCCTACCTTACTAACTTGATCCAAGTTAGCCAAGCTCAGGTAAAGATTGAAGTAAATAGTTAAATCATGGATTTCCAGAAATAAAGCCGATTTTGTTTTAAATAAAATAAAGTAACAGACACCGAAGCTTAAATTATCTGGCTAAATATCTATGTGGGGAAGTTCACACATCCTCTTCATTCTCTGCCTAACTCTAATCAGAACCATTACTCTCTTTATTCTTTTGAATATCAAATTCACCTGCAGTGGAAAAATACAAGGTTATCCAAGTTTCTTTTGTAAAAAGCCAAGGTACATATCTATGTTGAAAGTCATTTTATTCATTGAAGAAGAACAAATAATCAACGACTAGATACATTTCCTGAAATTTGTTAATAAAATTTAAGGCCTGCTTTTAATCATAAAGTGAGGTCATATTTTGTGGGAAAATAGGTAAAAAGCTCCTGTGATTTTCCTTTCTGTTTTAATGTAAGGGAGGTTGTGACCTTAAAATCTTTAAATGAACTGAAACATACGAGTTAGCAATTCTGAAATCAGAATGCAGTATGTTGTCCCTAGGAAGTATCCAAGAGTGCATTCTGACTCATAACCACCCTATATGACAGCGTAGAACTGTGCAATAGTGTTTCCAAGGTGGATTTGAACCACTGACCTTTTGGTTAACAGTCAAGCTCTTAACCTCTGCACTACCAAGGCTCCAATATGATTAGAAATCAATTTGTATTAAGAGTGGGTACCATTCCTACCATTAATAATTGCTACCTCTAGTGATATACTTTCCCATTGTCCTATTTATACTAAAAGCTAATTGTCATTGAGTAGGTTCCGATTCATGGTGACCCCATGAATATCAGAGAACTGTGCTCCACAGGGTTTTCAACGACTGAATTTTCTGAAGTACATCTCCAGGCTTTTCTTCTGAGGTGCCTCTGGCTGGACTTGAACCTCTAAACTTTTGGTTAGCAGCTAAGCGTGTTAACCACTTGCATTAACCAGGGACTCCAACTTTATACTAAGCCCTCTATTATTTAACTCTAGATGCAATTCCATGAGAGAGATGTTATTTTCATTTCACACTAAAGGAAACTGGGGGTCAGAGAGGTGAAAATCTAGTTTAACAGGCCTAAAATGACAGCTAAGCACCATTACTATTTATATTAGACAGTATGACTTCATTAACAAGGTCTCTCTTTTAAATGAGCAGAACTGTGTATCAGACCTCATGTTGGCCACTTTTCATACACTACTGAATTTCTTTTTCTCAATAACTTGGCCAAGGAGAAATTACCCTTGTTTTATAGGTAGGTTGAAAAATAGTGTTAGAGCTGAAGTTTAAACCTGGATCTGCCCAACTTCCAATTCTGTGCACTTGATTTTATAATTACTACCTTTTCCTTCTACACAATGTTTGAGGTACGTATTCTAGATAAGCAATTAAAATTCTAGGTAAAACTCTTCCATTGCACAGGGATCAAAAAATAATAATAATAATAATTGAGCAAATGTTTTAAGTATAAAATCTTGAAAAGGCTAAGCCTTTTTTTTTAGTGTTTTCTTAGCATTTCATCAACAGGGCTATTGGGTGCTGTCAATTGATAATAAACCCGATAAAACCCATAAAGATAAAAATGAAACCATCCATTCCAAAATAGCTGTTTCAAATGCCCATACCTAAACTTACTGATAGGATTTGTTCATGTAATCAGTGCTATTTTTCAAATGTTAGTGTGTCCTCTATCAGCACAAGTTCTACTTTAAGCTAAGGGACTCTGTAATGACATGAATGAGCTAGTAAGTTTTATACTGTAGTAGCCCTGGTGGTGCAGTGGCTAAGAGCTACAGTTGCCAACCAAAAGGTCAGCAGTTCAAATCCACCAGCTACTCCACAGGAAACCCTATGGGGCAGTTCTACTCCGGCCTATAGGGTTGTGATGAGTTGGAATCAACTCGACAGCAAAAGGTATGATTTTTGGTACTTCCAATTTATCATTTTATTGGCCCTTCTAAAAATTCACTTTACCTCACTTACTTGTTTCTCTGGGGTTAGTTTACCAAGCCAATATGCTGTACATAAAAAAGAGTAAACAAATGAATAAAAAGAATATTGATTAATCTGTTTACATAGTTGAGAGCACAGTTCAGTTAACATTAAGGGAATACGAAATGAAAAAGAACATATTTTTAAAGGAAAAAAAAGAATAAGAAAGAAAAAAATGGCAAAATTCATCTGTGTTGAAGTCAATTCTCATGTCTTGAGTTGCACTAATTGTACTTGTAATATGATACCATCCGCCAGTGTGAATACGATTACATTCTATTACAGGAAGAAAATATGCAACCACTATAGAGCATATGGAAAACTTGGTGGCATAGTGGTTAAGTGCTACAGCTGCTAACCAAAAAGTAGGCAGTTCGAATACACCAGGCACTCCTTGGAAACTCTATGGGACAGTTCTACTCTGTCCTATAGGGTCACTATGAATCGGAATCGGCTTGATGGCAATGGGTTTGGTTTTCTGTTTTTTATAGAGCATATGATGTCAAAAATGTAACCTACAGAAAACGAGAAAGGAATGTCCATTCGGGGAATGATGAAGGCAGAGAGTGGTGAGGAATTCTGTTTAATTTCTCTCGTTTAGGCAACTTCTCTTCCATTTCTTCCTTCTGCTCAGAGAAAGTGAAGAAATAACAACTACCATATACTAAAGGCCTACTACATGCCAGGGGCTCTATTTTTTTTTTTTTGCCTTTTGGCTAATTTAATTACTACAGCAACTCCTTGAGTTAGGCAGAAGCTGAAGAGAAAAGGAATACAGGAAGCAGTGGTGCCTCAGTCTCAAAGGGTAGGACCACAACCTCTGCGGTTTCAAAGGGTAGAGCTATGGCCTGCTGGTTCTTAAACAGTAAGTCCATGGCCTCCTAGGTTTCAAAGAATCGTATCTTCACCAACTTGGTTCCGGAGTATGGGGCTGCTTTTCAAGAGTGCCAGAGGGATGGGGCTAGGTCAGCTGCCCAAATCTGAGGGGGCAGGGAGCCATGCCCAAGGGGCAGAAGAAGAGGGCCTGAGTCATCACTTAGATAGACTAGGAGAATGGGGCTGCCCAAATCCAAGGGAGCAGAGTTGTGTTCCAGTTTGCCTGGAAGGTAGAGCTGAAACTGAGGGCCAAGAGGCTGCCACCCAGAATCCAGAGAATGTGGTCAACACCGAGAATCTGGAAGGTGGGACCATCGCTTAAGTGATCTCAAAGAAGAGAGGATTATTTTCAAGCCTTGAGGGCTAATATAATGTGTTCTAATGACTTGCTTGATGCCTTGTTATCCCTTCTTTCCCTCTAATTTCTCCCATTTCTAATGGAAATGTCTTGCTTGTGCCTGTTCCAGCACTGTACTTTGGAAGCAGATAACTTGTAGTCTAGATTTCACAGGTGAAGAAGAATTTTGCCCAGGATAGAATTTGGACTTGGAGTTGATTTAAGACTTTTGGAATAATATTATGGAGTGAGGGTGTTTTACATGTGTCAAGGACATGAACTTTGTGGGGGCCAAAGAGTGGGATGTCAAGAATTGAATAGCATTCCCCAAAAAATATATGTCAACTTGGCTATCCACGTTTCCCAGTATTGTGTGGCTGTCCTTCATTTTGTGATCTGATGTAATTTTCCTGTGTATTGTAAATCTAAACACTCTGCCTGTGGTTAATGAGGCAAGATGAAAAAAAATAGTAATAATGAGGCAAGATTAGGTTATGTTAAAGAGGATTAGGGTAGGACGCAACACCCTTACTAAAGTCACAACACTGATCCAATGTAAGGGAAGTTTCCCTGGGGTCTGGCCTGCATCACATTTCATCTTACAAGAGATAAAAGGAAAGAGAAGTGAGCTGAGGAATAGGGACCTCCTGACACCAAGAAAGAAGAGCCAGGAGTTGAGTACGTTCTTTCGACCCATGGTCTCAGAGCTGCGAAACCCATAGACCCAGGGAGAGATTGATGACAGAGCCTTCCCCCAGAGCCAACAGAAAGAGAAAGACTTCCCCTGGAGCTGTGCCCTGAATTTGGACTTCTAGTCTCCTAAACTCTGAGAGAATAAATTTTGGTTTGTTAAAACCATCCACTTGTGGTATTTTGTTATAGAAGCACTGGATAACTGAAACAGTCATACAGCTAATAATGTCAAATCTGGAACTTGAAACTTTGGCTGCCTTTGATTTTTCTGTTAAACATTTAAAAAGGAAGGCATTCATTGTGACAGTATAGAACAGAGTAGAACAGCCAGTCATAGTGACTCTATGGAACAGAATAGAACTGCCCCACAGAGTTTTCAAGGAGCACCGGGTGGATTTGAGCTGCCAACCATTTGGTTAGCAGCTGTAGCACTTCAGCACTATGCCACCAGGGTTTCCAAATTACCAACAACTGCTCTTAAAACAGTCCAGCTTCATATGTGTACATGTGCACATAATTCCTATCCTATTTGCATGCATGTGGAATAAGAAGTGTATATATAAGATTATATGTTGTAGTTTTGATCGCTTTTCTCTAATGGCTCAAGCATAACAGTTGTAAGGGTGGTACAGAACGGGGCAGTGTTTTGTTTTCTGGTACATAGGATCACTATGAGTCAGAACTGACTTGATGGCACCTAACAACAACAACAGCAAATCGCTGAAGATCATGAGCATTTCCTCATGTGTCTGTTAGCTGCCTGAATGTGCTCTTTGGTAAAGTATCTATTCATAATCTTTGACCATTTTTTAATTAATTGTCTTTTTGTTATTGAGATGTTGAAGTACTCTATAGCTTTTAGATATTAGACCCTTGGCAGATATGTCGTAGTCAAAATTTTTTCCCAGTCTGTGAGTTCTCTTTTGCTCCTTTAGTGAAGTATTTTGATGAGCATAAGTGTTTAATTTTTAGGAGCTCCCAGTTATCTAGTTTATTTTCTGGTATCTGTGCATTGTCAGTTATGGTTTGTATTATCTTTATGCCATGTTTTAGAGCCCCTGGATCTCTGGTGTCACAGTGGTTAAGAACAACAGTGAGATATGGCTGTTAAGCAAAATATTTGGCAGTTCAAATCCACCAGCTGCTCCTTGGAAACCCTATGGGGCCGTTCTAATCTGTTCTGTAGGGTCACTATGAGTCAGAATTGACTTGATCGCAATGAATTTGGTTTGCTTTTTTAGGGTCCATAGTGTTATCCCTATTTTCTTCCACGACCTTTATAGTCTTAGATTTCATACTTATGTCTTTGATCCATTTTAAGATAGTTTTAGTGTATGGTGTGAGGTATGGGTCGTGTTTCATTTTTTTACACGTAGACATCCAGTTTTGTCAGCACCATTTGTTAAAAAGACTGCCTTTTCCCAATTTAATGCACTTTGGCCCTTTGTCAAAGATCAGCTGACCATAAAACCAAAACAACAACAAAAAAGTTGCCTTCCAGCCAATTCTGACACTTAGCAATGCTATAGGATTAAGTAGAACTGTCTCATAGGGTTTCCAAGGAGCAGCTGTTGGATTCGAACTCCTGACCTAATGATTAGCTGCCAAGCTCTTAACCAGTATGCCACCAGTGCTCCTTACCTGACCATGTCGTTGTTGTTGTTGGGTGCTGTCGAGTCAGTTCCACCTCATAGCGACTCTAGGCACAACAGAACGAAACACTGCCCGATCCTGCACCATCCTCACAACTGTTGCTATGCTTGAACCCATTGTTGCAGCCAGTGTGTCAATCCGTCTTGTTGAGGGTCCTCCTCTTTTTTACTGACCCTTTGCTTTACCAAGCATGATGTCCTTCTCCAGGCACTGATCCCTCCTAATAGCATGTTCAAAGTATGTGAGATGTAGTGTCACCATCCTTGCTTCTAAGGAACATTCTTGTTGTACTTCTTCCAAGGCAGATTTGTTTGTTCTTTTGGCAGCCCATGGTATATTCAATATGCTTCGCCAAAAACACAATTCAAAAGTGCCAATTCTTTTTTGATCTTCCTTATTCATTGCCCAGCTTTTGCATGCATAGGAGTCGATTGAAAACGCCATGCCTTGGGTCAGGCACACCTTAGCCCTCAAGGCAACATCCTTGCTTTTCAACAATTTAAAGAGATCTTTTGAAGGCAATTTGCCCAAGGCAATGCGTCTTTTGATTTCTTGACTCCTGCATCCATGGGCGTCAATTGTATAGTGGATCCAAGTAAAATGAAATACTTGACAACCTCAATTTCTGCTCTGTTTAACATGATGTTCCATATTGGTCCACTTGTGGAGATTTTTGTTTTCTTTACGTAGAGATGTAATCCTTATTAAGGCTGTGGTCTTTGATCTTCATCAGCAAGTGCTTCAAGTTCTCCTCACTTCCAGCAAGCAAGGTTGTATCATCTGCATATTGCAGGTTGTTAATGAGTCTTCCTCCAATCCTGATGCCCCTTTCCTCTTCACATAGTCCACCTTCTCAGTTTATTTGCCCAGCATACAGATTGAATAGGTATAGTGAAAGGATACAACCTTGATGCACACCTTTCCTGACATTAAACCATGCAGTATCTCCTTGTTCTGTTCCAATGACTGCCTCTTGATCCATGTACAGATTCCTCATGAGCACACTTAAGTGTTCCCAGAATTCCCATTCTCTGCAATGTTACTCATAATTTGTTATGATCCACACAGTTGAATACCTTATCACAGTCAATAAAACACAGCTAAACCTCTTTCTGGTATTCTCTGCTTTCAGCCAGTATCCATCTGACATCAGCAAGGATATCTCTGGTCCCAAGTCCTCTTCTGAACCCAGCTTGAATTTCTGGCAGTTACCTGTGGATATACTGCTGCAACCTCTTTTAAATGATCTTCAACAAACTTTTACTTGCATGTGATATTAATGATATTGTTTGATACAGGTGGGTGAATTTATGTCTGGGTTCTCAATTCTGTCCCATTAGTCTATGTGTCTGTCATTGTACCAGTACCAGGTTGTTTTGACTACCTTGGCTATATAGCAGAATCTGTGATCAGGTAGTATGAGCCTTCCGAATTTGTTCTTTTTCTTCCAAAATTGTTTTGCTTATCCAGGGCCTCATTCCTTTCCACATAAATTTGGTGATTAGTTTGTCCATCTTTTTAAAAATGCTGTTGGTATTTGGATTGGGATTTTATTATATCTGTAGATAGCTTTGATCGGAATTGACATTTTCACAATGTTGAGTCTTCCTATCCATGAGCCTGGTATGTTTTTCATTCATGTAGGTCTCTTTTGGTTTCTTACAAAAGAGTTTTGTAGTTTTTTTTGTATGGGTCTCTTATGTCCCTAGTTAGATTTATTCCTACATAATTTATCTTTTTAGGACCTGTTATAAATGGCATTGTTTTCCTGCATTCCTTTTAGAAGTTGTCTTTGTTGGCGTATAGGAATCCAACTAAGTTTTGTATGTTGATCTTGTATCTTACTGCTCTGCTGAATCTTTCTATTAGTTCCAATAATTTTCTTGTAAAATCTTAGGAGTTCTCCATATAAGATCACATCATCTGCAAATATGCATAGTTTTACTTCTTCCTTTCCAATTTGGATGCTCTTTATTTCTTTTCTTGCCTTATTGCCCTAGCTAGGACTTCCAGCACAATGTTAAATAGAAGTGGTGATAAAGGGTATCCTTGTCTAGTATCCACACTCCAGGGGAATACTTTCTACCTCTGTCCATTGAGAATGATGTTGACCATTGATTTTTTATAGATGCTCTTTATTATGCTGAGAAATTTCCCTTCTACTCTTATTTTTTGAGAGTTTTTATCAAAAATCCGTGTTGGACTTTGTCAAATGACTTTTCTGCATAAATTGAGACGATCATGTGGTGGATTATGTTGACTGATTTTCTAATGTTGAACCATTCTTGCATACCTGTATGAATCCCACTTGGTTGTGGTGTATTATTATTATTATTTTTTTTTTGATATGATTCTGAATTGTATTGGCAAGAATTTTGTTGAGAATTTTTGTATCTATATTCAGGAGAGCTGTAATTCTTTTTTTGTGGTATCTTTTCCTGGCTTTGGTATTAGAGTTTGACTAGCTTCATAAGATGAATTCAGAAGTATTCTTTCCTTTTCTGTGCTCTGAAATAATTTTGAGTTTGATCCTTATTTATTTCAGTTGGTTCTCTTGTCCCTCATCTCATTTCTTATTTGGGTTATTTGATTCTTCTTCTGTTTTTCTTTTGTCAGTTTGGCCAGTGGTTTGCCAACTTCGTTGATCTTCCCAAAGAATCAGCTTTTGATCTTGTTGATTCTTTATATTGCTTTTATGTTCTCTGTTTCATTTATTTCTGCTCTAGTCTTTTTTTTTTTTTTCCTCCTTTTTTCTGGTGTGTGCAGGCTTCGTTTTCTTTTTTCTTTCTATTTGTTCAAGTTGTAGGACTAACATTTTGATTTTGGCGTATTCTTCTTTTTTGATGTGTGGATTGATTGCTGTAAATTGACCTCTGAGCACTGTCTTTGCTTTGTCCCAAAGGTTTCGATATGATGTATTTTCATCCTCATTTGATTCTAGCACATTTTTCATTCCCCCTTTGATTTCTTCTATTACCCAGTTGTTTTTAAACAAAGTGTCATTCGGTTTCCATGTATTTGATTTTTTATTTTACTTGCTCTTCCTGTTATTGATTTCTACTTTTATGATGTTGTGTTCAGAAAGAATGATTTGTATAATTTCAATGTTTTGGATTTTCACGAGGGTTGCTTGTGGCCTAAAGTGTGGCCTGTTCTGGAGAATGTTCTATGTGCATTGGAAAATAATGAATACTTTGCTGCTGTTGGTTGGGTGGTTCTGTATATGTCTATGAGGTCAAGATGGTTGATTTTTGCCTTTAGATCTTCTGTATTTTTGTTGAGTTTCTTTCTAGATGTTCTGTCCTTTACCAAGAGTGATGTGTTGAAGTCTCCTACTATTATTGAGGAACTGTGTATTTCTCTTTTCAGTGCTGTTAGAGTTTCTTTTATGTATTTTGGAGCCATGTTGTTGAGTGCATATATATTTATTAAGGTGTGCCTGACCCAAACCATGGCATTTTCAATCATATCATGTGCATATGAAAGCTGAACAATCAATATGGAAGACAAAAGAAGAATTGATGCCTTTGAATTGTGGCGTTGGTGAAGAATATTGAATATATCACTGACTGCCAAAGGAATGAACAAATCTGTCTTGGAAGAAGTACAACCATAACCCCCTTAGAGGCAAGGATGGTGAGACTACATCTTACATACTTTGGGCATGTTATCAGGAAGGATCATTCCCTGGAGAAGGATGTCATGCTTAGTAAAGTACAGGGTCAACAAAGAAGAGGAAGTCCCTCAACAAGATGCACTGGCACAGTGGCTGCAACAATGGGCTCAAGTGTAACAACAATTGTGACCACAGCACAAAACCAAGTAATGTTTCATTTTGTGGTACGTAGGGTCACTATGAGTTGGAACTGACTCAAAGGCACCTAACGACAGCATATCTCCTTGGTGGATTGTCCCTTTAATCACTGCATAACATCTCTCGTCTTTTATGGTTGATTTTGCCTTAAAGTCTATTTTATCTGAGGTTAGCATTGCCACTCCTGCTTATTTGGTTGCTGTTTGCTTGATATATTTTTTCCCATCCTTTGATTTTTAATATATTTATGGCTTTGTACTTAAGGTGTGCCTCTTGTAGACCACATATTGATGAATTGTGTTTTTTTTTCTTTTTTTTTTTAATACATCTGCCACTCTATTTACAGATGCATATAAACCAATTACATTCAGTGTGATTATCAATAGGTATAAATTTATTGTGGTCACATTGTTGCACTTCATGTGCGTGCATGTGGTGCTGATGTTTTCTTTGTTCCTCTTACTTTCCTGTGCTGATTTCCTTTTGTTCGTGGATTTTCTTTTCTTTTGTTCTTGTAGATTTTGTGTTTACTTAGACTTTATGTTTTTCTTTTTTGTTTTCATGAGTAGGTTTGTTAACTTTTTTTTGTGGTTACCTTGAAATTTACCCTTATCTTCCTAACTCTGAACCACTCTTTTACTTTTTAATATCACCTTAACTTCTTCATTTGAAAGTTCTACAGCTATGTCATTTATTGCCTCTTTTATTGTTTTGACATTGTTGCCATTTACAGATTGACATCTCTTTTTCTTTGTTTCAAGTTTTTTAGCTTTGTTTTATTATCGAGAGCTCTTTACCTAGGTTGGCATCTGGCTGATGCTGTCCTGTGTCCTAGACTCTGGTTCTTGTCTCATGTTGTTGGTTCTCTAACCTAAGGATGCTTTTTAATATTTCTTGTAAATTTGGTTAGGTTTATCTGGAAATGTCCTAATTTTGCCTTCATATTTGAGAGAGAATTTTGCAGGATATATTATTCTTGTTTGGCAGTTTTTTTTTTTTTTTTTCTTTCATGATTTTATATAAGTCATTCAATTGCCTTCTTGTTTGCATAGTTTCTGCCAAATAATCAGAGCTTAATTTTATTGTTTCCCCTTAGTAAGTGACTTTTTGTTTTTTTCCAGCTGATCTCAGAATTCTTGCTTTGTTTTTGGTTTTGGCAAGTGTGATTATGATATATCTTGTTGACTTTCTTTTGGGATCTATCCTATATGGGGTTCATAGAGCTTCTTGAACGGAAGCATCAGCTTTTCATCTTTCATGATGTTTGGGAAGTTTTCTGCCAGCAAATCTTCATCAATCTTCTCTGTGTTTTCCATTTTCTCCCTTTGCTCTGGAACTCCAATCATGTGTAATTTTTTTACTCTTGATTGTGTCCCACATAATTCTTTGTTTTTCTTCATTTTGTTCTCTGATTTTTCTTCCCCAATATTGGTGCCCATGGATTTGTCTTCAATCTTACTGATTCTGTCTTCCATTGTTTCAAGTTTGCTCCTCAAGCCTTCTATTGAGTTGTTCATTTCTCCAATTTTATAGTTTGTCTTTTGTATTTCAAGTTACTGTTTTGTATGATTTATAATTGTTAATTTTGATATTTTCTTCTTTCATTATTTTCCTGCATTCTTCTATTGCTTTATTTGTGTTTTCCTTGACTTTGGCCAGGGTTTTGTTGAATTTGTCTATTTTCCATGATTCTGTCTATTTTCTCCTTGGTTTTGTCTGTGTTTTCCTTGATCTCATTCCTAATCTCTTGGAGAGCCCTAAATATTATTCTTTCTAATTGCATAAGAGGTAGTTCCACTGCCTTTTCTTCTGCAGGAAAGCCATCTGATTCTTTATTTTGATCATTTGCTAGAACAATGTCTTGTTTTTTAATATGTTTTAATGTTGTCTGCTGTCTCAGAGACTTTATTTATTTTTTTTTTTTAATTGATTGTATGTTTTTTTGTTTTTTTTTTTTTTTGTCCTGCTCCTTTGTTTTGTTTCGATATGTCAGCACGTACTGGCCAGGCATGATTTGCTGCTTGCTCATCTGTGGGAACAATAGTGCTCACCCACCTTGTTTGGGTGGACAGGGCAGCTTCAGGCAGATCCAACATGCTTCACTGTACACTTGTTTTGTGAGGTGGCTGAGGGCTGACTAGGCAGACACTGTCTGCCTCTTTCCGTTGGTTCAGCAGTGTGGGAGCATTCACATCCCCTTGCCAGATAGGTAGGAGTGTCAAATGGGAGTCATGTGGGCTCATTTCCTACAGTTCAGCAGCTGGCCAAGTGGCTTAAGTGGAGGGGCAATGTGGGCCCTTTGTGATGGTGGGAACACTGCAGGGAGTCATCAGGAAGAAGGGGATGGCATACAGAGCTGGGGGAGGATAAAGTAAAGAAAAGAGAAAGAAAGAAAGAAAAAGGTAGCCAGCAGATGGATTGGGGCAGACCTGGGGGCTAATGTGAGGGGAGGAGGAAGTAGTGTATGAGATTAGGTGGGAAGTAGAGAAAAAAGAAAATAAATGGTAGCACGGCAGGCACTGGTGGGGCGGGGGGGGGGTGGTGTACAGGGCTAGGTGGGAGGAAAAAAGGAAAGTAAGACAGAAATAAAAAGTCTCAGCAGGGGACAGTGAGCAGGGGCACAAGGGACCTGGGATCAGTGGAAAGGAAAGCAGGTGACATACTAGGCTAGATGGGAAGGAGGAAGAAAAGAAAGAAAAAATGATGGCATGGAGTGGCCACGGGTGAGGACAGGGCACTCCTGAGGCAGCAGCGGGCTGGTGGCTTTCTAGCCATAGGAGTGCAGTGAAATCTAGCTGCAGGTGGAGAGGTGACTTACAGTGCTAGGTTGAAGGGAGAAAAAAAGAAAAAGAAAATAATTAAATTAAATTAAGATATATAAAAATACTGGCTGCATGATTGGTGCTAGCAATTGGTGGCTGGGCAGACCCAAGGGCCAGTAGGAAAGGCAGTGAAATGACATAAAGGGCTAGATGTGAGGGAGAAAGAAAAGGAAGAATGAGAAAAGAAAAACAAAATTAAATTTAAAAACTTTTGGTATGTTGAGGGCAGACCCAGGAAGGGAGTTGAGGTGATGTTTGGGTCTAGGCAGGAGGGAGAAAGAAGAGAAAGAAAAAACACAAAAATAAATGGTAATGCGGTGGCAGCTGGTGAGTGCAGGTGAGGTGGATCTGGGGTGGTGGCAAGCCAATGGCTTTTTACCCTCAGCAGCTTGACCAGTTGAGAATGGGGGAGGTGGCAATATGGAGCTAGGTGGGAGGGAGAAAGCAAAGGAAGAAAGGAGGAAAAATTGGCACCACTGGAGCTAGTGGGTATGGGAGGACCAGACCTGGAGTGGTGGCAGACCAGTGGCTCTCTAGCCAAGTGGCACCGTGTGACCCATCAGGAAGGGGTAGAAGTGGCATATGGGGCTAGGTGGGAGGGAGAAAGAAAAGGAAGAAACGGGAGAAGATGGTGTCTCTGAAGTCAGTAGACCCAAGATGGCAGTGGGCCAGTGGCTTGCTAACAAAGCAGTACAGCATGGCTCATCGGGAAGGGATGGAAGTGCATAAAGGGAAGAAGGGTGAGGGATTGGAAAGCATGTTTCTTTGGATACGGGGTGCTCTGTCTCCTGTTGGGAGCTCTGTAAAGTTGCCATCACATACTCCCTCTTTGGGGTCATTGGTGGTTTTGTTCCAAGATGGCAACACTGTGTCATGTTAGTTGTCTGGGGACCTCCACTCTATATTTTTCCTTGTTCCCTATTTTTCTTCAGTTTCTTCTTCGTTTGGTGTTTGATCTAGTTCTTTTTCCCTTCATTTGAATTCCAGGATTGACATTTGTATCTGCTTTACTTATTCAGGTCTTTGCTGCAGAGGGACGACATAATGCTTCTGTCTAGAGCACCTCCCCAAACTTTCTTTTAACAATCAAGTGCTTTAATCACTGCAGAACCAGGTCTCCTTTCTATCTATGTATCGTCTATCCATCCATCCATCCATCCATCCATCCATCCATCCATCCATCCATCCATCCATCCATCCATCCATCCATCCATCCATCCATCCATCCATCCGTTCAACCATCCATCCATCCATCCATTTACCATCTATCATCATCATCTATCTATCATCTATCTGTGTCTATCATCTACCTACCTATCTTCCTATCTATCTCTCTCTGTCTATAATTTATCTATCCTATTTTCATATGTTAAAAAGCAGAATTACCTTGTGCCCTTCTTCTAGAGAACCATGGTCCTTTTAGAGGAATAGAGGAGTACTATGTTCCTCTTCACAGTCATGTTTTTGGAAGAAACATTACAAGCAAAAGAGTGGGTAGTGGCAGCTACTGAGAGAAGAATTCTGGTCATAGCACTCATGATATTCATTCTACATAGACTCTTGATCTTGAGATCACAGTAAATTCTTATGCAGGACTTAAAATGGCTGCAGGCCAATAATCTCTTTTCTGCATGTTCCAAATTTAGTTCACTGAATACTCATATGTCCCTTGTCCCAATAAGCACTGGGGATTTAAAAGAATCCCAAAGAAGTCATCTCTGTCTTTTTTTTTATTATACTTTTCGATGAAGGTTTACACAGAAAATTAGTATCTCATTAAACAATAAACGTATTGTTTTGTGACATTAGTTGCCAATCCCATGGCACGACAACACTCTCCCTTCTCCATCTCGGGTTCCATATTACCAGTTTTCCTGTGTCCTGCTGCCTCTGCCTTCTCATCCTTGCCCCTGGGCTGGTGTGCCTATTTAGTCTCTCTCTCTCTCTTTTTTATTTTATTTTATTATTTTATTTTATTTCATTTTATTTTTTTATTGTGCTTAAAGTGAAAGTTCACAAATCAGGTCAGTCTCCCACACAAAAATTTGTATACACCTTGCTATGTACTCCTAGTTGCTCTCACCCTAATGAGACAGCACACTCTCTCCATCCTGTATTCTCCGTGTCCATTCAGCTAGCTTTTGTCCCTCTCTGCTGTCTCATCTCCCCTCCAGACAGGAGCTGCCCACATAGTCTCATGTGTCTACCTGAGCTAAGAACCTTACTCTTCACCAGTATCACTTTCTATCCTGTAGTCTAGGCCAATCCCTGTCTGAAGAGTTGGCTTTGGGAATGTTTCCAGTATTGGGCTAATAGAAAGTCTGGGGACCATGATCTCTGGGGCCCCTTCAGACTCAGTCAGACCATTAAGTCTGGTCTTTTTGTGAGAATTTGAGGTCTTCATCCTACTTCTCTCCTGCTCCATCAGGGATTCTCTGTTGTGTTCCCTGTCAGAGCAGTCATCAGTTGTAGCTGGGCGCCATCTAGTTCTTCTGGTCTCAGGCTGATGCAGTCTCTATTTATGTGGCCCTTTCTGTCTCTTAGGCTCATAGTTACCTTGTGTCTTTGGTATTCTTCATTCTCCTTTGCTCCAGGTGGGTTGGGACTAATTGATGCATCTTAAAATGGCTGTTTGCTAACGTTTAAGACCCCAGACGTCACTCACAAAAGTGGAATGTGGGATGTTTTCTTAATAGATTTTATGATGCCAATTAACCTAGATGTCCCATGAAACCATGGTCCCCAGATCCCTGCCTCTGCTACTTTGGTCTTCAAAGCATTTGGTTTACTCAGGAAACTTCTTTGTTTTGGTTTAGTCCAGTTGTGCTGACCTTGCCCATATTGTGGCTGTCTTTCCCTTCTCCTAAATACTTCTTGTCTAATGTGAATTAGTGAATACCCGCCCCCGCTGCTTCCCTCTCTCCCACCATCATAACCATCAAAGAATATTTTCTTCTGTTGTTTAAACTCTTTCTTAAGTTCTTATAATGGTGGTCTCATGCAATATTTGCGCTTTTACAACTGACTAATTTCACTCAGCATAGTGCCTTCCAGATTCCTCCATGTTAGGAAATATTTCACTGATTCATCATTGTTCTTTATTGATGTGTAGTATCCATTGTATGAATATACCATAATTTATTTATTAATTCATCCACTGAAGGGCACCTTGGTTGCTTCCAACTTTTTGCTATTGTAAACAGTGCTGCAATGAACACGGGTGTGCATATCTCTGTTCATGTAAAGGCTCTTATTTCTCTGGGATATGTTCCAAAGAGTGGGATTGCTGGATTGTATGGTAGCTCTATTTCTAGCTTTTTAAGGAAGCACCAAATTGATTTCCAAAGTGGTTGTACCAGCAGCAGTGTGTAAGTGTTCCAGACTCTCCACAACCTCTCCAAAATTTATTATTTTGTGTTTTTTGGATTAATGCCAGACTTATTGGAGTGAGATGGCATCTCATTGTAGTTTTGATTTGCATTTCTCTAATGGTTAATGATTATGAGCATGTCCGCATGTATCTGTCAGCTGCCTGAATATCTTCTTTGGTGAAGTACCTGTTCATATCCTTTACCCATTTTTTAGTTGGGTTATTTGTGTTTTTGTTGTTGAGTTTTTGCAGTATCATGTAGATTTTAGAGATCAGACGCTGATTCAAAATGTCATAGATAAAAACCTTTCCAGTCTGTAGGTAATCTTTTTACTCTTTTGGTGAAGGCTTTGGATGAGAATAGGTGTTTGATTTTTAGGAGCTCCCAGTTATCTAGGTTCTCTTCTGGTGTTTGTACATTGTTAGTAATGTTTCATATACCGTTTATGCCATGTATTAGGGCTTCTAGCATTGTCCCTATTTTTTCTTCCATAATCTTTATGGTTTTATATTTTATATTATGTCTTTGATCCATATTGAGTTGGCTTTTGTGCATGTGTGAGGTATGAGTCTTGTTTCATTTTTTTGCAGACAGATATCCAGTTTTGCCAGCACCATTTGTTAAAGAGATTGTCCTTTTCCCATTTAACTGCTTTTGGGCCTTTGTCAAATATCAGCTGCTCATATGTGAATGGATTTATCTCTGGATTCTCAAGTCTGATCCATTAGTCTGTCTGTTGTTGTACCAGTACCAGGCTGTTTTGACTACTGTGGCAGTATAATAGGTTCTAAAATCAGGTAGTGTGAGGCCTCCCATTTTGTTCTTATTTTTCAGTAATTCTTTACTTATCCGGGGCCTCTTTCCCTTCCATATGAAGTTGGTGATTTGTTTCTCCATCTGAATAAAAAGTGTCGCTGGAATTTGGATCAGAATTGCATTCCATCTACAGATCGCTTTTGGTAGAATAGACATTTTTACAATGTTGAGTCTTCCTATACATGAACAAGGTATGTTTTTCACTTATGTAGCCCTCTTTTGGTTTCTAGCAGTAGGGTCTTATAGTTTTCTTTGTATAGGTGTTTTACATCTCTGGTTAGATTTATTCCTAAGTATTTTATCTTCTTGGGGGGTAGTGTAAATGGTATTGATTTGATGATTTCCTCTTCAATGTTCTCTTTGTTGGTGTAGAGGAATTCAACTGATTTTGGCATGTTTATCTTGTATCCTGATACTCTGCTGAACTCTTAGTATCAGTACTTTTCTTGAGGATTCCTTAGGGTTTTCTGCGTATAAGATCATGTCATCTGCAAATAGAGATATTTTTACTTCTTCCTTACCAATCTGGATGCCCTTTATTTCTTTATCTAGCCTAATAGCTCTGGCTAGGACCTCCAACACAATGTTGAATAAGAGTGGTGATAACGGGCATCCTTGTCTAGTTCTCTTTCTCAAGAGGAATGCTTTCAGGCTCTCTCCATTTAGGATAATGTTGGCTGTTGGCTTTGTATGCATGTCCTTTATTATGCTGAGGAGTTTTCCTTCTATTCCTATTTTGTTGAGAAGTTTTATCATGAATGGGTGTTGGTCTTTATCGAATACCTTTTAGGCATCAATTGGTAAGATCATGTGGTTCTTGTCTTTTATTTATTATGTGGATTACTTCGATTATTTTTCTGATGTTGAACCATCCCTGCATACCTGGTATGCAGCCCAGTTGGTCACGTTGAATTATTCTTTTGATTATTTTTGATTTGTTTTTGAATTCTATTGGCTTGAATTTTGTTGAGGACATTTGCATCTAAGTTCATGAGGGATATAGGTCTATAATTTTCTTTTTTAGTGGTGTCTTTTTCTAGTTTTTGTATCAAGGATATGCTAGCTTGATATGAAGAGTTTTGGAGTATTAAATCATTTTCTCTGCTCTGAAATACTTTTAACAGTAGTCGTGTTAACTCCTCTCTGAAAGTTTGGTAGAACTCTCCAGTGAAGCTATCTGGGCCAGGGCTTTTATTTGTTGGGGTTTTTAAATTACCTTCTCAATCTCTTCTTTTGTTATGGGTTTATTTAGTTGTTCTACCTCTGTTTGTGTTAGTTTAGGTAATGTGTTTCTAGAAATTCATCCATTTCTTCTAGGTTTTCAAATTAGCTAGAGTACAATTTTTTGTAATAATCTGATATGATTCTTTTAATTTCAGTTAGGTCTGTTGTGATATCGCACATCTCATTTCTTATTTGGGTTATTTGCTTCATCTTCTGTTTTTCTTATGTCAGTTTGGCTGATGGTTTATCAATTTTGTTAATTTTTTTGAAAAACAACTTTTGGTTTTGTTAACTCTTTCAATTGTTTTTTTTGTTGTTCTCTATTTCATTCAATTCTTCTCTAATTTGTATTATTTGCCTTCTTCTGGTGCCTGAGGGTTTTTTTGTTGGTCTCTATTTGTTCACATTGTAGGGATAATTTTTCTATTTTGGGCCTTTCTTCTTTTTGCATGTGTGCCTTTATTGATATAAACTGACCTCTGAGTACCGCTTTAACTGTGTGCCAAAGGTTCTGACAGGAAGTGTTTTCATTCTCATTGGATTCCATGAATTTCTTTGTTCTATTCTTGATGTCTTCTATGACCCAGTCATTTTTGAGCAGGGTGTTGTTCAGTTTCCAAGTGTTTGATTTCTTTTCTCTGTTTTTTCTGCTATTGATTTCTGCTTTTATGGCTTTATGGTCAAAGAAGATGCTTTGTAATATTTTTATGTTTTGGATTCTGTTAAGGCTTGCTTCATGACCTAAAATGTGTTCTATTCTAAAGAATATTCCATGTGCTTTGAAAAAAAAGTATACTTGTCTGCTCTTGGGTGGAGTGTTCTGTATATGGCTATGAGGTCAAGTTGGTTGACTGTGGCATTTAGATATTCCATGTCTTTATTGAGCATCTTTCTGGAAGTTCTGTCCTTCACAGAGAGTGGAGTGTTGACAGCCCCTGCTATTATTGTGGAGCTGTCTATCTCACTTTTCAATGCCATTAGAGTTTGTTTTATGTTTCTCGAAGCCCTGTCATTGGGTGCATAAATAATTAATGTGGTTCTATCTTCCTGGTATATTGTCCCTTTAATAATTATATAGTGTCCTTCCTTATCTTTTGTAGTGGATTTAACATTAAAATCTATTTTGTCAGGAATTAATATTTCCACTGCTTCTCTTTTTTTGTTTGTCGTTTCCTTGACATGTTTTTTTTTTTTTTTTTTTTCCATCCTCTGAGGTTTAGTTTTTTTGTGTCTTTAGTCTAAGGCATGTCTCTTGTATGCAGCATGTAGACAAATCGTTTTTTTTAATCCATTCTGCCACTCTGTCTCTTTATTGGTACATTTAGTCCATTCACATTCAGTGTAATTATGGATAGGTATAAGTTTAGTGTTGTCATTTTCATGTCTTTTTTGTGTGTGTTGTTGACAGTTTCTTCTTCCCACTTAATTTTTTGTGCTGAGTAGTTTATATATTGTCTTTTTATCTTATTCATTGTTATTGATTTTGTTTTTGCTGAGTCTTTATGTTTTTCATGCACTTTATTTTGATGTGTAGGATTATTAGTCTCCTTTGAGGTTACCTTAATATTTACCCCCATTTTTCTAAGTTTAAACTTAACTTTTATTTCTTTACATCTCCGTGACTTCCTCTCCATTTGAAAGATCTATGACTACATTTTTTTATCCTTCTTTATTGTTTTGATGCTGTAATCTTTAACGTAATGACGTTGTTGTTTCCTTGTTTTGAGCTTTTTTTTTTTAATCTGGGTTTATTTTTGTGATTTCTGTATCTGGGTTGATACCTGGTTGCTCTGTCCTGTGTTCCAGTTTTGGGTTGCTATCTGATATTATTGATTTTCTATCCAGAGGTCTTCCTTTAGTATTTCTTACAGTTTTGGTTTGGTTTTTACAAATTTCCTAAATTTCTATTTATCTGGAAATGTCCTAATTTCACCTTCATATTTAAGAGACAGTTTTGCTGGATATATGATTCCTGGCTGGCAATTTTTTTTTCTTTTTTCCTTCAGTGCTTTATATAAGTCATCCCACTGCCTTCTTGCCTTCATGGTTTCTACCGTGCAGTTCGAGCTTATTCTTATTTACTTTCCTTTATAGGTGATTTTTCATTTATCCTTTGCTTCTCTTAAAATTCTCTGTTTATCTTTGATTTTGGCAAGTTTAATTATAATATGTCTTGGTGATTTTTTTGAGATCTACCTTACGTGGCGTCCAGTAATCATCTTAGATAGATATCTTCTCATCTTTCACAATATCAGGGAAGTTTTCTGCCTACAAATCTTCAACAATTCTTTCTGCATTTTCTGCTATCCCTCCCTGTTCTTGTACTCCAGTCAGTCATAGGTTATTTCTCTTGATAGAGTTCCACATGATTCTTAGGGTTTCTTCATTTTTTTTTTTTTAATTCTTTAATTGATTTTTCTTTGAATATATTAGTCCCAAGGGTTTTATCTTCAATCTCATTAATTCTGCCTTCCATTTCCTCAGTTGTGCTCCTCTGACTTCTTATTGAGTTGTCTAATTCTGTAATTTTATTGTTAATCTTCTGAATTTCTGATTGCTGTCTCTCCATGGATTCTTGTAGCATATTCTATTTTTCATTATGTTCTTGAATAACCTTTTTAATTTCTTCAACTGCTTTATCTGTGTGTTCCTTGTCTTGTTCTATGTTTTGCTTTGTATCCTTCCCGATCTCTTGAAGGGTTCTGTATATTCATTTTTTGTACTCTACAACTGGTAATTCCAGGAATACATCTTCATCCAGAAGATTCCTTGATTCTTTTTTTTTGAGAACTTGTTGAAGTGATAATGGTCTGCTTCTTTATATAATTTGATATTGACTGTTGTTGCCGGTTCTTCTACAAGCTCTTGTATTAATTTACTTTATGTTTGTTTGCTTTGTCCTAGCTTCTTGCTTTGTTTTGTTTTGATATTCCCAAATAGGCTGGTTGCGTGTGTTAGCTTGATTATTTGTGCCTTTGAAGTTCTAATGTCCTGTCAGCAGATGGCTAGAGTTGTTACCAGGTATATGAGCCTAGGAGTCCATTCACTTTTCTTGTTTGGGTTCAGCTCAGGTGTCCAGGTATTTAGTCATCAAGTGTGTGGTACATGCTCTGACCTACAGTGTTAGAGATGCAGGGGTGACTGGTGTAGGCACAAGTATCTGGTTGCAGCAGGATGCCACGTTCTGAACAAAGCAGGGGGCTTATAACTGTCCCCCAAGTGTCTGTGATGGAAGTGCATCCCTGTTGCCTAGAATGCACAGGTGAGTGGGTTCTACAACTGGACCATGGGCACCCAGTGATTTTGGTTTTGAGGACTGGGAGGCACCACTTATGCTTGAACCCCTGTTGCGGGTTGCTAGGTGATGTGGGTGGAGCCACTAGTCCTCAGACCTCTGATGTGGGTAGATGAGGACCCTGTTTAATAGGCAAAGTGGTGTCAAACATCAAAAACCCACCTGTCCACCACACAGATGAAACAGTTGAAGTCAGTTCTCAATCACATACACCGTTACATTCTGCCACCAAGGGCCTAATCTCCTGAAATGGGTCCACACAGGTCCTTGCAGGGGTGAAAGGTATTCAAAGTCCATGGACCATTTGAGCCTCAGCAGGAGCCACTCCTGTCCGGAGCTCCCCAGCTTAGTGGAGCTGGCAGATTATTTTTTTCCCAATGTTAATTTATTCCTTTTCCAAGGCTGGAAGAATGGCTCAGAGTGTACAGCAGGACCTATCTCAAGCCCAGAGAAATCAACAGCCACTGAAGCCAACTTGGGGGCTGGGGATGAATTAAAATAAATGTAAGTACTTAGCTTTTGCTGAGAGCACAGTTCTTCTCTGGTTCCGCAGATGTGACTAGACTGTGCGGCTCTGTGTCTCTCCCTGAAGAAACCACATCTGGAACACTTACTGCCAGCCCTGTGGGGAGTCGCTCCAGGGGAACTTGCCTAGGGTGTGTGGATTCCTGCCCAGTCAGGTCCCACAACTTCTTGCTGCTTCTGACCCATCTCTTCCTCCCCCTGCTGCTCAGTCCGATTTCCTAACTTTGCCTTTGATGTTCAGGGCTCCTAGCTTGTCATATAAATACAATTGTTTCATTTCTTTTTTCAGGTCTTTGTTGTCTGAGGGATCACTGGAAGCATCTGACTTCTCTACCATCTTGGCCCCACCTCCTCTAGTCTCATTTTGTTTTATAGGCCTTTCTAATCTTTGGCTGAAGGGTGAACCTCAGAAGTAACTTCAGTACTGAGCTAAAGGAGTTTCTGGAGGAAAGAAGCCATCTCTGTCTTGTTGCTAATACTCACTTTTGCTGTTTTAGGCAAAAGCCAGTACTCTTTGTCATCTAATAACAGAGAAAGCATTTCAGGGATTCTGGGGGTTCCAGAAGCCCTCTCCCTAGTTTTGTGGTAAGATAAGACTGAACTGCTCTCCCTTTAGGAAGAGGTATTGAAACTCAGAGAACAGCAAAAGTTCTCTAGAGGAATCTCTTCACAATCTGACACATATTTATGTTCAGGTCCAGCATAGGGATGCAATGATAGAGCAGACCTTTGAGTTTGAGGTCTCCTGAAGGCGGCCTAGCAAGATCCCATGCTCTGCAACAGGGTTGCAAAAGTAGTTTCTGAGTCTCTAAAGGAGAAAGGAGGAGATGCAGAATGAGGTAGAATTCCTACAATAAGTCTCACAGTTCGGACACAGAGAACTCTGAGTGACCCACGGGATGTGTCAAATAAAAAACAAATCTGAGTTTAGTAAGTATAAACTTTATTCAAAAGGACTATTGCAAGGTGGGGAAAGAGACTATTATAACAGGGAGGGGGGACTATGGCAATAGGCAGAACCCTCAGACTAAGATCTCCAAGCATATTTAGGATTAATGATATGTGTTTTTGATTTTTTTGTTAGTTTGTTTGTTTATAGAGGGAAGGCTAGCAAGAACTGGATGTAAAGATGAAAGAGCGGCCTTATGGGACTATAAATCAAAGAATGTTTTACCTTAAGGACAGCCTATTCTCAGGAGAGGCTGTTAAGAAGAGGTTCTATGTTGGCTCATGCTGAGAGTGGGCTAAAGTTCTAGGGCCTAGAAGAAGGCAAGGCCTTTAATCAACTTTGGTTAACAAAGTTTTTATTCTGATTTATCAGTGGGGACAAACAATTCTGTGGGGACAAACAATTCTGTGGGAACAAAACAGTTCTACCCTGTCATATATGGTTGCTATGAGTTAGGATAGATATGATGGTGATGGGTTTGGTTTTGGGGTTTATATCTGGCCCTTACAAGGTAAACAAGGTGAGACGGCACCCTGGGTCTTGTCTAAGTCATAGGAAAAAGATGTTTCTTTGCAGTAAGGCATTTTCTGAAAGACCAGAGAGTGGGGAATTACTTAACCATCGCTGTTTTTCAGGAGCACAGGGCTTGGGTAAATTTCAACATTGAAGGATGATAGAAGCTTATACTCACAGACTGCTGGACAAGCAACATTTCAGTGGTGACTCTGACTAGATACCCTTTGACAATGTCAGGTGACACCTCAGTCTTCCTGGAACATAGATCACTCCCAAGTAGAAGGTAGAACCAGCAGCTGGAAAGGTATTCTCAACTGACTGTATATTTACCCAGTTTTAAATTGGAAATGGCTCAGTTCCAGGATTGTTTCCTGTTATTGCTAGTTCTCAAGAACTCAGATAACTGTAATACAGGGGAAAAAAAGTTAGATATTTTACACCTGAATTTTGTAGACTATTGAAAATATGAAAGTATCATATACTTAGCACTGGTTATACTAATTTTTGCAAACTCCCTATGCTTCAGTTTCCACTTAATTAGATGAGAATATAATTAAGGTGACCATACATGCCTGCATAATTGTTAATAACACTGGCCTTTCACTTTCCAAATTGTCCCATTTATGTCATCTTATAATAACAACAAAACAACTCATAGAATTTTTGTCAGCCATGGCACTGCTGATAAGTAGTCCCTTAGTACAATACCCTGTGTTTTGTAAGCACTCAGTAAATCATTATTATTGTTAAGCATCATATTGTGTTAGAAAATAAATAAACTGCAGAATATTGAGTTTAAATATTTGAATGCACTTGGCATGGCATGTGCAAGATTTATCTTAGCCATCGAATATGGAGCAAGGGGAAACAATTTCTACCCAGTGGCATTACTAGGAGTGAGTGAGGGGCACAGACCACAATGGGTGACACTGTCAGAGGGGCAATGTCTCAGCAGAAATTTAAAAAAATATCCCTGTCATTAATTATTACAACTAAAATATATTATGTAAGCCCAGCTTGTTGTTACGTGCCATCGAGTCTCTTCTGACTCATAGCAACCCTATGTACAACAAAATGAAACACTGCCCAGTCCTGCATCATCCTTAAAATCATTGTTATACTTGAGGCCATTGTTGTAGCCACTGTGTCAGTTCATCTCACTGAGGATTTTTCTCTTTTTCATTGACCTTTTACCAAGCATAGTGTCCTTTTCCAGCAACTGTTCCCTCCTGACAACATGTCCAAAGTAAGGGCATTCTTGCTGTACTTCTTCCAAGGCAGATTTGTTCATTCTTTTGGCAATCCATGGTGTATTCAATACTCTTTGCCAACACCACAATTTGAAGGCATCAATTCTTCTTCACTCTTCTTTATTTGTTGTCCAGCTTTTGCATGCATATGAGGCAATTGAAAATACCATGTCTTGGGTCAGACACACTTTAGTCTTTAAAGTGACATCTTTGCTTTTTAACACTTTAAAGAGGCCTTTTGCAGCAGATTTGCCCATTGCAATGAGTCATTCGATTTTTTTGACTGCTGTATCCATGGGTTTTGATTGTGGATCCAAGTAAAATGAAATCCTTGACATCTTCAGTCTTTTCTCCATTTATCATGTTATTCATTGGTCCAGTGAGAATTTTTGTTTTCTTTATGTTGAGGTATAATCCACACTGAAAGCTGTGGTCTTTGACCTTTATCAGTAAGTACTTCAAGTCTTCTTCACTTTCAGCAAGCAAGTTTATATCATTTGCATATCACAGGTTATTAATAAGTCTTCCTCCAATCTTGATGCCCCCTTCTTTGTATAGTTCACTTCTCGGATAATTTGCTCAGCATACAGATTGAATAAATATGACGAAAGGTTACAACTCTGGTTTTATGCATACCTTTCCTGGTTTCAAACCATGCAGTATCCCTTTGTTCTGTGTGAATGACTGGCTTTGGTCTATGTACAGATTCCTTACGAGCACAATTAAGTGTTCTGGAACTTCCATTCTTTGCAATGTTATCCATAATTTGTTATGATCCACAGAGTCGAATGCCTTAGCATAGTCAATAAAACACAGGTAAACATCTTTCTGGTGTTCTCTGCTTTCAGCCAGGATCCATGGACATCAGCAATGATATCACTCATTCCACACCTTCTTCTAAATGCAGCTTGAATTTTGACGTATTGCTGCAACCACTTTTGAATGATCTTCAGCAAAATTTTACTAGAGTGTGATATTAATGACATAGATAATTTCTGCATTCTGTTGGAACACCTTTCTTTGGAATAGGTATACATATGGATCTTTTCCAGTCAGTTGGCCAGGTAGCTGTCTTCCAAATTTCTTGGCATAGATGAGTGAGTTTTTCCAGTGCTCCTTCCATTTGTTGAAACATCTTAATTGGTATTCTGTCAATTCCTGGAGCCTTGTTTTACGCCAGTGCAAGCCCAGTTTATGAATATCTATATACCTACAATGCTAAAACTCTATGCTATTTTACTTTTTACCTTCTAATGTTCTCCAGTTAGAGCTGTCATTATTACTCAATTACAATAATACTTCAGATCAGGTGGTTTCATCTGTACATGCAGTAAGCACAGGCTGTTGTTTTATTTGCTGCGGGTATTTTTAAAGTAGCTGATTTTGTCAAATTTTCTGGTGTTTTAGCTGCAATATTGTGATAATTAGCACGGGGGTGCATCATGAATTACTACATTGGATGACACCAACTCTAGGGATGCCACTGTCTCTACTCCACCTTGAAATGCTTCCTCATCTAGATCTCCTCCTCAGCAATGGACCCTATTCTTGAGTAATGAATGTCAACGGGTCCAAAGTAAAGACTCTTTCAATGAGAGGTAACCACTTAAGAATAAGGAAACAATAAAATAGAGATAATAGCCCATACTATATTAGACAATAATTGTGGATTTTCTACTCCCATGTGGCAGGATACTGTAGAGATATTGGGCAAAAAAGCTTCCAACTCACTATCAACAAATTAAGGTGGCAAAATAACTAAACAAGGAGTACCATCACATTGTAATAACCAGGATTAATGCCCATTGCTATCCACTTTACAGAACAACAATGACTCTCTTTCTTTAGTCTGCACTGGCCTTCACATGTGGATTTCATCCTTGAAGTCGTCTTCTCTATTCTCACCCTTGGCAATCTCATCCAGTCACAGCTTCAATTATCACCTCTGTGGGAATGGCTCCTGCTGCTACTCAATCATACTTCCTTTGAGTTTATTTAAAATCTTGAGTCCTTTTGAAGATCATCCCCTCCACTCATGCCTCTGTCTCCCTGTTTTTCTCCTTGTCATTTATAGGCCCTCTGGGTCTCCTTGAGAATATTATCAGTTAGGTCAAAGTTTTTATATTTGTCTTGATTGGCATCATCATCTCAGGTGTCTTGGCTGGCCAGTGTAACATCCCATGCGATGCTGTAGCCACTAGTAGCATTCAAGCTGCCATTTGGAATAGCTCCAAATACTACTCTCAAACTATAGTCTTTATGATTATTAAGAGCAAGATCAATGTCTAATCCTACTTTGTCATCTCAAAGCTTTTTTTTTTTTTTTTACAGAACACACAAGTTTAGGATGAAACACCCACCACCGACAAACAGCACGTATCTTCTCTGTATTTTTACTTCTTGACGTATATTTTAAAGTCCCCTTTCTCTTCATTTGTCCTTGACATCTTTCACAATGATTTTGTCATTTTTTTACTGCCAATTTCTCTTTCGAGGCTCTGCTTCTATTTAAATCTTAATAGTAGGCCATTCGTTCAATTCTGTAACCTTCAATTCAGTTTTTTGGTTTCCTTTTTCTACTTTATAAGAATTCTGCCTATAGCAGTAGCATTATCTTTGGGCATTCTAAAACTGTATATGTGTTACTGCTTTGAAGAAAGATTCATCCTCAGCCACACACATCAATATTGGATTGGTTAGTGACACCTATCAAAAACCTACCCTGGCTATCCTGCCAGGGAAGTGTGGCCATGCACCAGGCATTTGGACTAGAAAAGGTTTAAATTCATTTGAAAGAAGAGTATGTGAGAAGTCAGAGAAGCAAAAGCCCTCTTTTAGGGCTTCCAGAGCTGTTTTCTGGACCCAGAAGGCTTGGAGCCAGGACGGGAGCCAAGATGGCAGACTAGGCAGACGCTACCTCGGATCCCTCTTAAAACAAAGACACGGAAAAACAAGTGAATCGATCACATACATAACAATCTACAAACCCTGAACAACAAACACAGATTTAGAGACGGAGAATGAACTAATATGGGGAAGCAGCGATTGTTTTCAGAGCCTGAAGCCAACGTACCAGTCAGGTACGGCACAAGCACAGAGAGCTGCTCCACCCCCCTGAACTAACCCCGGGAGGGGGACCAGCCGGTTCCACGGGCGGTGTGGGACGCAGCCGGTAGGAGAAGTCCCTGGGAGGCAGTGACTGGTCTTGGAACGGGGAGAGCAGCGTCCCAGTGGGGGAACCGTTCCGCCGGGATTTGGACTGGACGCAGGTACAGCATAAACACGGAGAGCTGCTCCACCCCCCTGAACCAACCCCGGGAAGGGGCCCAGCCGGGTCGAGTGGGCGGCGTAGGACGCAGCCGGTAGGAGAAGTCCCCGGGAGGCAGCGACTGGTATTGGAGCGGGGAGAACAGCATCCCAGCCGGGACACTCGGTCACGGCACAACCACGGGGAGCTGCTCCACCCACCTGAACTAACCCCGGGAGGGGGCCCAACCAGTTCTCGAGGGCGGCGTGACAATGCCGCTGGCCGGACGAGAAGTCCCCGGGAGGCAGCGACTGATTTTGGAGTCGAGAGTGCACCGTCCCAGCAGGGGAGCCTTGACGCTGGGCGTGGGGCTGGAAGCGGAGGATCTGACCATGACTCCAGCGGGCCAGACACCCGGGGGTCAATCTCCACACAGCCAGCACACATAGGCGACACGCCCCGCGGGAATCTCAGATATAATAGTCATTCCAAGCAAGACAAGCAACTCTGGCTATATTCTGAGGTGCTACTCTCCTATCTCTCTGTCCCCTCCCCCACCCTCCCCAGGTGACTTCATTAACATCTGAATAGCTTGAGCCAGAGGGAGAACTCTGATAGGGATCTGACTGCATTTTTTTTTAGCGGATTTTCTGGAAAAACTAGTTTCCTAGTGATGGCTCAGAGACAACAATCCATATCAAACCACTTAAAGAAGCAGACATGACAGCTTCTCCAACCCCCCAAACAAAAGAATCAAAATCTTTCCCAAATGAAGATACAATCCTGGAATTGTCAGATACAGAATATAAAAAACTAATTTACAGAATGCTTCAAGACATCACAAATGAAATTAGGATAACTGCAGAAAAAGCCAAGGAACACACTGATAAAACTGTTGAAGAACTCAAAAAGATTATTCAAGAACATAGTGGAAAAATTAATAAGTTGCAAGAATCCATAGAGAGACAGCATGTAGAAATCCAAAAGATTAACAATAAAATTACAGAATTAGACAACACACTAGGAAGTCAGAGGAGCAGACTCGAGCAATTAGAAGGCAGACTGGGACATCTGGAGGACCAGGGAATCAACACCAACATAGCTGAAAAAAAATCAGATAAAAGAATTAAAAAAAATGAAGAAACCCTAAGAATCATGTGGGACTCTATCAAGAAGGATAACCTGCAGGTGATTGGAGTCCCAGAACAGGGAGGGGGGACAGAAAACACAGAGAAAATAGTTGAAGAACTCCTGACAGAAAACTTCCCTGACATCATGAAAGACGAAAGGATATCTATCCAAGATGCTCATCGAACCCCATTTAAGATTGATCCAAAAAGAAAAACACCAAGACATATTATCATCAAACTCACCAAAACCAAAGATAAAGAGAAAATTTTAAAAGCAGCCAGGGAGAAAAGAAAGGTTTCCTTCAAGGGAGAATCAATAAGAATAAGTTCAGACTACTCAGCAGAAACCATGCAGGCAAGAAGGGAATGGAACGACATATACAGAACACTGAAGGAGAAAAACTGCCAGCCAAGGATCATATATCCAGCAAAACTCTCTCTGAAATATGAAGGCAAAATTAAGATATTTTCAGATAAACACAAGTTTAGAAAATTTGCAAAAACCAAACCAAAGCTACAAGAAATACTAAAGGATATTGTTTGGTCAGAGAACCAATAATATCACATATTAGAAAAACACAAGGTCACAAAACAGAACGTCCTGATATCAACTCAAATAGGGAAATCACAAAAACAGAGAAATTAAGATTAATTAAAAAAAAATACACATAACAGGGAATCATGGAAGTCAATAGGTAAAAGACCACAATAATCAAAAAGAGGGACTAAATACACGAGGCATAGAACTGCCATATGGAGAGTGATACAAGGCGATATAGAACAATACAAGTTAGGTTTTTACTTAGAAAAACAGGGGTAAACATTAAGGTAACCACAAAAAGGTATAACAACACTATAACTCAAGATAAAAGCCAAGAAAAACGTAACGACTCAACTAACATAAAGTCAAACACTATGAAAATGAGGATCTCACAATTTACTAAGAAAAACGCCTCAGCACAAAAAAGTATGTGGAAAAATGAAATTGACAACAACACACATAAAAAGGCATCAAAATGACAGCACTAAAAACTTATTTATCTATAATTACGCTGAATGTAAATGGACTAAATGCACCAACAAAGAGACAAAGAGTCACAGTCTGGATAAAGAAACACGATCCATCTATATGCTGCCTACAAGAGACACACCTTAGACTTAGAGACACAAACAAACTAAAACTCAAAGGATGGAATAAAATATATCAAGCAAACAATAAGCAAAAAAGAAGAGTAGTAATATTAATTTCTGACAAAATAGACTTTAGACTTAAATCCACCACAAAGGATAAAGAAGGACACTATATAATGATAAAAGGGACAATTGATCAGGAAGACATAACCATATTAAATATATATGCACCCAATGACAGGGCTGCAAGATACATAAATCAAATTTTAACAGAATTGAAAAGTGAGATAGATACCTCCACAATTATAGTAGGAGACTTCAACACACCACTTTCGGAGAAGGACAGGACATCCAGTAAGAAGCTCAGTAGAGACACGGAAGATCTAATTACAACAATCAACCAACTTGACCTCATTGACTTATACAGAACTCTCCACCCAACTGCTGCAAAATATACTTTTTTTTCTAGCGCACATGCAACATTCTCTAGAATAGACCACATATTAGGTCATAAAACAAATCTGTGCAGAGTCCAAAACATCGAAATATTACAAAGCATCTTCTCAGACCACAAGGCAATAAAACTAGAGATCAATAAGAGAAAAACCAGGGAAAAGAAATCAAATACTTGGAAAATGAACAATACCCTCCTGAAAAAAGACTGGGTTATAGAAGACATCAAGGAGGGAATAAGGAAATTCAGAGAAAGCAACGAGAATGAAAATACTTCCTATCAAAACCTCCGGGACAGAGCAAAAGCAGTGCTCAGAGGCCAATTTATATCGATAAATGCACACATACAAAAAGAAGAAAGAGCCAAAAGCAGAGAACTGTCCCTACAACTTGAACAAATAGAAACTGAGCAACAAAAGAATCCATCAGGCTCCAGAAGAAAACAAATAATAAAAATTAGAGCTGAACTAAATGAATTAGAGAACAGAAAAACAATTGAAAGAACTAACAAAGCCAAAAGCTGGTTCTTTGAAAAAATTAACAAAATTGATAAACCATTGGCTAGACTGACTAAAGAAATACAGGAAAGGAAACAAATAACTCGAATAAGAAACGAGAAGGACCACATCACAACAGAACCAAATGAAATTAAAAGAATCATTTCAGATTATTATGAAAAATTGTACTCTAACAAATTTGAAAACCTAGAAGAAATGGATGAATTCCTGGAAAAACACTACCTACCTAAACTAACACAATCAGAAGTAGAACAACTAAATAGACCCATAAGAAAAAAAGAGATTGAAACGGTAATCAAAAAACTCCCAACAAAAAAAAGCCCTGGCCCGGACGGCTTCACTGCAGAGTTCTAGCAAACTTTCAGAGAAGAGTTAACACCACTACTTCTGAAGGTATTCCAAAGCATAGAAAATGACGGAATATTACCCAACTGATTCTATGAAGCCACCATCTCCCTGATACCAAAACCAGGTAAAGACATTGCAAAAAAAGAAAATTATAGACCTATATCCCTCATGAACATAGATGCAAAAATCCTCAACAAAATTCTAGCCAATAGAATCCAACAACACATCAAAAAAATAATTCACCCTGATCAAGTGGGATTTATACCAGGTATGCAAGGCTGGTTTAATATCAGAAAAACCATTAATGTAATCCATCACATAAATAAAACAAAAGACAAAAACCACATGATCTTCTCAATAGATGCAGAAAAGGCATTTGACAAAGTTCAACACCCATTTATGATAAAAACTCTTACCAAAATAGGAATTGAAGGAAAATTCCTCAACATAATAAAGGGCATCTATGCAATATATATATATATATAATATGCAAAGCCAACAGCCAATATCACTCTAAATGGAGAGAACCTGAAAGCATTTCCCTTGAGAACGGGAACCAGACAAGGATGCCCTTTATCACCGCTCTTATTCAACATCGTGCTGGAAGTCCTAGCCAGGGCAATTAGGCTAGACAAAGAAATAAAAGGTATCCGGATTGGCAAGGAGGAAGTAAAGTTATCACTATTTGCAGATGACATGATCATATACACGGAAAACCCTAAAGAATCCTCCAGAAAACTACTGAAACTAATAGAAGAGTTTGGAAGAGTCTCAGGTTATAAAATAAACATACAAAAATCACTTGAATTCCTCTACATCAAGAAAAAGAACACCGAAGAGGAAATAACCAAATCAATACCATTCACAGTAGCCCCCAAGAAGATAAAATACTTAGGAATAAATCTTACCAAGGATGTAAAAGACCTATACAAAGAAAACTACAAAGCTCTACTATAAGAAATTCAAAAGGACATACTTAAATGGAAAACATACCTTGCTCATGGATAGGAAGACTTAACATAGTAAAAATGTCTATTCTACCAAAAGCCATCTATACATGTAACGCACTCCCGATCCAAATTCCAATGTCATATTTTAAGGGGATAGAGAAACAAATCACCAATTTCATATGGAAGGGAAAGAAGCCCCGGATAAGCAAAGCACTACTGAAAAAGAAGAAGAAAGTGGGAGGCCTCACTCTACCTGATTTCAGAACCTATTATACAGCCACAGTAGTCAAAACAGCCTGGTAGTGGTACAACAACAGGCACATAGACCAATGGAACAGAATTGAGAAACCAGACATAGATCCATCCACGTATGAGCAGCTGATATTTGACAAAGGACCAGTGTCAATTAATTGGGGAAAAGATAGCCTTTTTAACAAATGGCGCTGTCATAATTGGATATCCATTTGCAAAAAAATGAAACAGGACCCATACCTTACACCCTGCACAAAAACTAACTCCAAGTGGATCAAAGACCTAAACATAAAGACTAAAACGATAAAGATCATGGAAGAAAAAATTGGGACAACCCTAGGAGCCCTAATACAAGGCATAAACAGAATACAAAACATTACCAAAAATGATGAAGAGAAACCCAATGACTGGGAGCTCCTAAAAATCAAACACCTATGCTCATCTAAAGACTTCACCAAAAGAGTAAAAAGACCACCTACAGACTGGGAAAGAATTTTCAGCTATGACATCTCAGACCAGTGCCTGATCTCTAAAATCTACATGATTCTGTCAAAACTCAACCACAAAAAGACAAACAACCCAATCAAGAAGTGGGCAAAGGATATGAAGACACATTTCACTAAAGAAGATATTCAGGCAGCCAACAGATACATGAGAAAATGCTCTCAATCATTAGCCATTAGAGAAATGCAAATTAAAACTACGATGAGATTCCATCTCACACCAGCAAGGCTGGCATTAATCCAAAAAACACAAAATAATAAATGTTGGAGAGGCTGCGGAGAGATTGGAACTCTTATACACTGCTGGTGGGAATGTAAAATGGTACAACCACTTTGGAAATCTATCTGGCGTTATCTTAAACAGTTAGAAATAGAACTACCATACAACCCAGAAATCCCACTCCTCGGAATATACCCTAGAGAAATAAGAGCCTTCACTCAAACAGATATATGCACACCCATGTTTATTGCAGCTCTGTTTACAATAGCAAAAAGTTGGAAGCAACCAAGGTGTCCATCAGCGGATGAATGGGTAAATAAATTGTGGTATATTCACACAATGGAATACTATGCATCGATAAAGAACAGTGACGAATCTGTGAAACATTTCATAACATGGAGGAACCTGGAAGGCATTATGCTGAGCGAAATGAGTCAGAGGCAAAAGGACAAATATTGTATAAGACCACTATTATAAGATCTTGAGAAATAGTAAACCTGAGAAGAACACATACTTTTGTGGTTACGAGGGGGGGAGGGAGGGAGGGTGGGAGAGGGTTTTTTATTGATTAATCAGTAGATAAGAAATGCTTTAGGTGAACGGAAGGACAACACTGAATACATGGAAGGTCAGCTCAATTGGACTGGACCAAAAGCAAAGAAGTTTCCGGGATAAAATGAATGCTTCAAAGGTCAGCGGAGCAAGGGCGGGGGTCTGGGGAACATGGTTTGCGGGGACTTCTAAGTCAATTGGCAAAATAATTCTATTATGAAATCATTCTGCATCCCACTTTGAAATGTGGCGTCTGGGGTCTTAAATGCTAACAAGCAGCCATCTAAGATGCATCAATTGGTCTCAACCCACCTGGAGCAAAGGAAAATGAAGAACACCAAGGCCACACGACAACTAAGAGCCCAAGAGACAGAAAGGGCCACATGAACCAGAGACCTACATCATCCTGAGACCAGAAGAACTAGTTGGTGCCCGGCCACAATAGATGACTGCCCTGACAGGGAGCACAGCAGAGGACCCCTGAGGGAGCAGGAGATCAGTGGGATACAGACCCCAAATTCTCATAAAAAGACCAAACTTAATGGTCTGTCTGAGACTAGAGGAATCCCGGCGGCCATGCTCCCCAGACCTTCTGTTGGCACAGGACAGGAACCATCCCCGAAGAAACTCATCAGACATGAAAGGGACTGGTCAGCGGGTGGGAGAGAGACGCTGATGAAGAGTGAGCTAATTATATCAGGTGGACACTTGAGATTGTGTTGGCAACTCTTGTCTGGGGTGGGGGATGGGAGGATAGAGAGAGAGGGAAGCCGGCAAAATTGTCACGAAAGGAGAGACTGAAAGGGCTGACTCAAGAGGGGGAGAGCAAGTGGGAGTAGGGAGTGAGATGTATGTAAACTTATATGTGATAGACTGATTGGATTTGTAAACGTTCACTTGAAGCTTAATAAAAGTTAATAAAAAAAAAAAAAAAAACCTACCCTGCTTAACCCTGGGATATATGCACATATTATGCCACTTAGTCTTCATGACAACTTTTGCGGATTGATATTTTATACCCATTTTAAAGTAGTAGAAACTGAAAAAAGAAGGATTTTTTCCAGAAATCCAGAGCTGGTAAGTGGTAGAATTATAATTTGGCTTATACTGCCTAAATGATTCTGCCTTTCAGAGATAAAATGATTCATCCGGTACCTCTCTGTGGAAACCACAGCCCCAAGGTGAACCTAGTTATATTGGGAGCCTTGCATCCACCTCAGGTAGCTCTATTTCACAAGTTATGAACAAGGCTCCAACTGTTTAAGTGACCTCACAAAGCCAAGCAATCAAGCATATGCTCCAGTGTGTTCTTGGGTTCATTTATTCAAGTTAAGCCATTTAAAATGAAATGTGTTAATTCACATAAATAAGTTTTTTTTTTTTTTTTTAAATGCTACACAAATGGTGTAATTTTTGGTTCCCTGGATTTTCTGAGTAAAATCCCATAGGTATACTAAATAGGCTTCTATGGTCTGTTGCCTATTGAGAGTGATTTATTCACTAAAATTCCCCAACAGACAAACACCATGTGAGGAAAAATTCTGGACTTCATGCTGCCTGAGATCCATTTTGATATTATTTACTTAGGACATTGAATGCTCTCTTTTCTCCTTGGAGAGATCTGGCTTCAGATTGTAAAAGACCCAGCAGGTCTCCCCCTTGGCAGAGCCTGGAAATCTGTCTGATACTCTGTAAAGCACAGTACACAAGAGACATAACTTCAGGAATACAAATTTAAGGGGCTGGGGCATCAGCCAATGGGCCCAGAAAAAACAAATCAGTGCAACAGTTCAAAATTGGGCCTGAGGATAAACCTTTTTGTTCACACAAAAAAAGGTAAACACACCTGGGTGAGGTACAAGGTGTAGACTGATACTCGGTGTAAAACTAGAGAAAGCTGAAAACACATAGGGATAATCCTGTTTTAAAAACAGAATTGGGAGGTACAGAAAAAGATCAAATTTGCTCACTTGATGGTTCTTCTTAAATCACTGATTCCCAGTTACTGACAATACTGAGGTTAGTCAATCACCTTCCACCAAGAAAGTGTCTTAAGTGGACACCCACTTGTCAGTGTCTAAAAAATGCCCGAAAGGAAATTTCCTAAGGTACCCACCTAGTCCATGATGTTTGCTTTCAGGCTACTGGGTTAATAAGCCGGAGTGGGGCTAGTTTACATAGCTATGTTGTGTTCCTTCAAGTTGGCTCTGACTCATAGTGACCCTATAAGATGGAATAAAACTGTCCCCACAGGGTTTCCTAAGCTGTAATCCTTAAGGGGAAAGAAGTCCTGTTAGCACAGTGGTTAAGTGCTCTGCTACTTAAAGGTCAGTGGTTAGAACCCAGTGGCCGCTCTGCTGGGAAAAGATGTGGCAATCTGCTTCTCTGAAGCTTACAGCCTTGGGAACCATATGGGCATACCTACCCAGTGGCATCACTAGGGTTGGTGTTCACCCAGGGTGGTAATTCGGGCTGTCACCACCCCCATTGACCTCTTCCTGTACCAGACCATACAGGATCTTTAGTAATGTTTTTTTGTACTAATGTTACTCATAAATCATACTTGCCATGTATCACTCCTTCTTTTCCTTTAATTACTGCTTTATTTTCAAAACAGTTATTGATAAAAATTCACAAATACTAATTATCACACTTTATTGTGCTCATGAGGAACCTTTACATAGATCAAGAAGCAGTTGTTCGGACAGAGCAAGGGGATGCTGATTGGTTTAAAGTCAGGAAAGGTGTGCGTCAGGGTTGCATTCTTTCACCATACCTATTTAATCTGTATGCTGAACAGATAATCCGAGAAGCTGGACTATATGAAGAAGAACGGGGCATCGGGATTGGAGGAAGACTCATTAACAACCTGTGTTATGCAGATGACACAACCTTGCTTGCTGAAAGTGAAGAGGACTTGAAGCACTTACTAATGAAGATCAAAGACCACAGCCTTCAGTATGGATTACACCTCAACATAAAGAAAACAAAAACCCTCACAACTGGGCCAATGAGCAACATCATGATAAATGGAGAAAAGATTGAAGTTGTCAAGGATTTCATTTTACTTGGATCCACAATCAACAGCCGTGGAAGCAGCAGTCAAGAAATCAAAAGATGCATTGCATTGGGCAAACCTGCTGCAAAGGACCTCTTGAAAGTGTTGAGGAGCAAAGATGTCACCCTGAAGACTAGGGTGTGCCTGACCCAAGCCATGATATTTTCGATCACATCATATGCATGTGAAAGCTGGACAATGAATAAGGAAGACCAAAGAAGAGTTGACGCCTTTGAATTGTGGTGCTGGTGAAGAATACTGAGTATACCATGGGCTGCCAAAAGAACGAACAAATCTGTCCTGGAGGAAGTGTGGCCAGAATGCTCCTTAGAGGAAAGGATGGCGAGACTGCATCTTACATACTTTGCACCTGTTGTCAGGAGAGGTCAGTCCCTGGAGAAGGACATCACGCTTGGCAGAGTACAGGGTCAGTGGAAAAGAGGAAGACCCTCAACGAGGTGGATTGTTACAGTGGCTACAACAACGAGCTCAAGCATGACAACAATTGTAAGGATGGTGCAGGACCGGGCAGTGTTTCGTTCTGTTGTGCATAGGGTCGCTATAAGTCAGAACCGACTGGACGGCACCTAACAACAACAACAATTACCACAATATTGTAGCTAAAACACCAGAAAGTTTGACAAAATCAGCAACTGTAAAAACAGCAACGGCAACAAAAACAACAGTGTGTGTTTGTAGTGCTTACAGAAGAGAGCACTTGATTTGAAGAGTCGTTGTAATTGGGTCATAATAACAGCTTTGACCAGAAGGCGTTAGAATGTTCAAAGAGTAAATTAGCATAGAGTTTTAGCCTTGTAGATATATTGGTACGCACAAACTGGGCTTATGAAAAATGTTTTTGTTGTTATAACTTAACTACAAGGATTTTTTATAAAAAATAATAAATATCTTCTGAAACACTGCACAACAATTTTATAGACAGTCATTTTAGTGTCAGTCCCTCTGACAGTGCCCCCCAGTGCGGTATGCATCCCCCATACCTCCCAAGTGATTCCATTGGTTCTATGCTGTCCTCTGGGCTCACTATGAGTCAAAATTAACTTGAGGACAACCAGGTCTTCTCTCACATGGAGTTGGTGGTGGGTTGGAACCACCAATCTTTCTGTTAGCAGTAGAGCCCTTAATCATTGCACCACTGGTGCTATAGACATCTGCTTTTGAGAATTTATTTTGATGATACAGCAGTAACTGAAGGAAGGGCAGGCTTTAGAGAAGATGTGAAATCATTGATAAACATCACAAAGGCTCAATGGAAATTTTTGTGACCTGAGGTTAAAAAAAAATTATGAACACATATCAATAATTTTTTTGTGTCTTACTGATAGTAAAAATGAATGAGCAAGAAAATGAAAACAATGTGGATGCCTATTATAATAAGAATTCACAGTTTACTCCAAAAAATGTTTAAAATTCAGTGTATTTGCCAGTTTGTTTAAACAGAAGGAAAAGACTTAAATATGCTGTAATACACCAAATAATTCCGAGAAACGGAAAATACCATATCGGACAAGTGAACACAGGCACTTGTTTCCTCTAGTGCGCTGTAGCCCTTGAAAACTCATTTATGTTATCACTAAGGTGAAATCTCAGTATTAGAGAATTGTAAATATCTATGCACATATAAAACACATCCAATCAGGAAAAAGACTCAGCTCATGTGGGTGTGAAATGAATTATACTGATGTCTGTTATAAATCCGTAACATAGCTCATGAGATCAATTAAGATGTTCAAGCAGCTACAAAAAGGATGATTGAGGCAAATGGTAACATCAGGATGACCATATGGTAAGGGGAAACTAGAACTGTTTGGACGTAAAACGAGAGCCATCGGAGTTCCAGTTACAATCATACGCTACACAGCGAGGAGATAGCAGAATGAGGCAGCCAAGAAAAATACTAGATGAAGAACAGTTTGGGCAGTTTCCAAGTCAATAAACAGGTGGTGGGAATAGACAGTGACCTAAGTGTGTCTGCTCTCATTCCTTCTCCTGGACCAAAAGTCCCAAGGTTTAATACGAGGCCACATATTTGTCCAAGGAGTAGTTTTTGGATTTTGTTTGAAGTGAAAGAAGCTTTATGGGGAATGTTCATACAAGGGACAAAATTTGTCTTAAATGAGTCCATAAAAAGTTGTGTTTCCTCAGGAATGGTGCATATTAATTGTGTTACTCAATATGATCTAGGAAAATTTCCCTCGAGGCTGCTCAGTGGGCTGTGCAACTACAAGCTGTCATCACCACAGGAAACAATGGCCTTTGGACAACTTAGCTCACCTAGAAGTGCATTATCAGGTGATAACAGCCTTGCCAACTAATGTCACCCCAGCAGTAAGGTTTAAAAGCTTTCATTTTTGAGGTTTCCTTCAAACTGCTAAACTGTGATAGGCAATTTAGCTTAACTTTTCACAGCAGTCTTCAATCTATATTTACTAATGATTCCATCATGTGTTTAAAGGAATACACTTTGAAAATCTTCATCAATTAAGGATATTGAAACATAAGAGCTTAACCCAGCCCTCTAGATGGAATATGTCTTTTGGAAAATCCACTAATCTTTTGATTCCCAAATAAAGAAGCCAATCTAAATACATTTGAGCTGTTTGAAGCTAAATCGAAATCCCAGACTGGAGAACACTTCAAGATCAGCTAAGAAAAGAAGTGATCCTCAAAATGTTCTGAGGTAGGAAAGTACTATGTTTAAAAATATGCATTTAGAAGCAAGATCTAGGACTTACTCTATATGTGACATTAGGCAAATTATATAGCTAGGTTCCCACAAACAGGTACAATAATTGAATCTACTTCATAATTGTGTTGTGTCAAATGATATAACACACATAATGTGCTAAATGCAACATTTGGCATACATGGAATTTTCACTCTTAGTTATTACCATTGACATTATTACAAAAGTGAAATATCTGTCTAGAGAAAGGAGAGTCTTGCTTTATTCAAGTGGAAAAAAGCAAGAGAGTCAGTCAGTGGTTCTCAAACATTAATGTGCATAAGAATCACCCAAGGAGATTATTAAGAATACTGATTGCTGGATCTCAATTCTAGAGATTTTAATTGTTTTTTTTGTTTTGTTTTTTTAGTTTGAGTATCCTGATGCATCTGATCCACGAACTACATTTTTGGAAACACTGAAGTGAGCCATGCCTTGTCAGAATGCTAAGAAACACAAAATTCTAATCAATAATGCCTAATTTGTGAATACCTGGTTTAATCTGACATCAGGGAAGGCTTTATAGGATGGGATGAAGTTGAGTTTGGCCTTGCATGAAGGATAGGATTTTGACAGGCTATCAGTGTGAGGGCAGACCCTTCAAACAGAAAAGCACATGAGCAGAGAATTGAATGCATGAGAGAAGTGTAGAAGTAGAGATGAAGCAGGTGGAAGCACGAGTATTTTAAGTGCCAACCTAAGGATGTCAGACTTTATTCTCAAGATATTGGGATTACTTAAATGTTTTAAAGCAAAGGGTAACATGATCTGTATTTACATAGATAATTCTAATGGTAGTAGGAGGAATGCATGGGGAGAGACAGCGACAGAAGTTAGGAAAGCCAGTTTAGGGATTATTGCAGTAAGGCACACAAATGATGGTGTGGGCTGAATTTAGATAGCAGTAAAGGAATAGATTTGACACATTGAACACTAATGACCTAAGACCAGACGAGTTGTGGAATGACATGAAGGACATCATACACGAAGAAAGCAAGAGGTCATTAAAAAAACAGAAAAAAAAGAAGACCAAAAGGAATGTCAGAAGAGACTCTGAAACTTGCTCTTAAATGTAGAGTAGCTAAAGTGAATGGAAGGAATGACGGAGGAACTCAAAAAAAGATTTCAAAGGGTGTCATGAAAAGACAAAGTAAAGTATTATAATGAAATGTCCAAAGACCTGGGGTTAGAAAATCAAGGGGAAGAATACACTCAGCGTTCCTCAAGCTAAAAGAGCTAAAAAAATGTTCAAGCCTGGAGTTGCAATATTGAAGGATTCCACAGGGAAAATGTTGAATGATCCAGGAAACATTAAAAGAAGGTGGAAGGAATATGCAAAGACTCTGTACCAAAAAGGGTTGGCAGATGTTCAACTATTTCATGAGCTAGCATATGATAAAGAAATGGTAGCACCGAAGGAAGAAGTACAGGCTGGACTGAAGACATTTGTGAAAAACAAGGCTTCAGGAATTGACAGAATACTAATTGAAATGTTTCAACAAACGGATGTAGAACTCGAGGTGCTTACTAGTCTATGCCAAGAAATTTGGAAGACAGCTTCCTGGCCAACTGACTGGAAGAAATCTGTATTTCTGACCATTCCAAAGAAACATGATCCAACAAAATGCAGAAATTATCTAACTATATCGTTAATATCACAGATAAGTAAAATTGTGCTGAAGACCATTCAAAAGCAGTTGCCAGAAATTCAGGCTGGATTCAGAAGAGGATGTGGAATGAGGAATATCATTGCTGATGTCAGATGGATCTTGGGTGAAAGCACAGAAAATGAGAAAGATGTTTACCTGTGCTTTATCAACTATGTAAAGGTATTTGACTGTGTGGATCATGATAAATTATGGATAACATTGCAAAGAATGAGAATTCCAGAACACTTAATTGTGCTCATGTGGAACCTGTACATAGACCAAGAGGCAGTCGTTCGAACAGAACAAGGGCATAGTGTGTAGTTTAAAGTCAGGAAAGGTGTGTCAGGGTTGTATCCTTTCACCGTACTTATTCAATCTGTATGCTGACCAAATAATCCAAGAAGAATGATGCATTATAATAGGAGGAAGACTCATTAACAACCTGTGATATGCAATGACACAACATTGCTTGCTGAAAGTGAAGAGGATTTGAAGCACTTACTGATGAAAATCAGAGAC